>NW_021145640.1:67741-75000 GCF_002837175.3 Physeter macrocephalus
TGCAGGCAGACTCTCAACCGCTGCGCCACCAGGGAAGCCCTGATCAAGTTTCTTAACTTAAAACAAAACATACTTTTAATTATGGAAAAATTCAAATATATACAAGTTAGACATAACAGTATGAATTTCCATATACCAGTTATCCAGCTTGACAGTATGAATTTCCTTATACCTGTTATCCAGCCTGAACAATTACCGACCCATGGGCAACTTGTCTCATCCACATCCTACCCACCTACCTCCCTCCAATTATTTTAAAGGAGATGCCAGGCATCATCTCATTCCATCCTTCTTTATTCCTTTAAACTCTTGTTTCCTCATTTGAAAATGGGGATTATAATAATCCCCACCTCAGAGTATTAATGTGAGGTCATGCATGTAAAGGGCCAGCACAATGTAGGAACTCAGTAAATGACAACTTATAGTATTAGATTAAAATATAAAAATAGGAAATGTCTCTGCTACCCTCCCATCTCTCTGCCTGTGCCCTTCTTTCCTCTTGGTGACCCTTCCTTCTGAGGACTCTCTCCCCTGGTCAGTAATAGGTCCAGTGCTGACATCACAAAAGGGTTAGGATGACTGCCCAGCTGTCCAGGCCTCAGGATGGGCTGGGAGCACAGGGTGCTTGAGCCCTAGGGAGGGAGCTGGAGGAAGGCAGTGGAGACACAGGAAAGAGGGATCAAAAGTACAGCAGCCTGGGAATTCCCTGGAGGCCCAGTGGTTAGGACTCTGTGCTTTCACTGCTGAGGGCCGAGGCTCAATCCCTGGTCTGGGAACTAAGATCCCACAAGCTGTGCTGTGCAGCCAGAAAAAAAAAAAAAAAAGGTACGGCAGCCTTGGGAGAGAGACCAGCAGACAGGGGCAAATTCTGAGCAGGTCCAAGTGGCAAGGGCAGCAGAAGATAGGAAAGAGAAAGTGGACATGGTGAGAATATCAGGCAAAGTTGGAGTCACCCTAGTTCTACCAGAAACAAGTGTGTCCGTCAGGAATCTTGGTTGCAGCACAGACTGACTTTGGCAAATAGAAGCAGAAAATAAGTTTACTGGAGGGCTATTGGGAAGCTCTCAGAATTACTGGGGAGGCTGGAGAACCAGGCTAAGGAATTGGGGTGCAGAAACAGGCCACACATGCAGTCTGTTGAGGCCAGACAATGAGGTCATCACTGCCCTCTCTTAGACACTAAAGAGATTCTGCAGCTGGCAGCAGGGCCAGCATTGGACGCGGGATACACCTAGCTTTGGGGCCCACAGGTGCCCTGGAAACCAGGTGCTCCTGCGGTACCCCACTGCCTTCTCAGTACACACCCCACTGAGCCTGCTTCTTTGTGTCCTAAGCCCCTGTGTCAAGGTTTTGGGCTGGCGCTTGAGACTGGTAGAGCCCCACTAATGTCCCCACAGCCTAGGTGTGTGTTTGGGGGTGCAGTGGGGTGGGTGCTGGGGAGGAGAAGATAGTGGGAGGAGGGCTCTGCATACTGAAAACTCACGGTGGAGAGTTTCTTAGTCAAAGAAGGGGGTTCAAGGCTGGGCAGCCAAAGACCTGTCAAATGTCAATTACACAAGGAAGGGAGTGTGAATATGGGTGAGGGGTGGCGGACTGGCACCGGTAAGAACAAGGCAAAGAAACAGGATCTCCTTGTGGCCGTCAGGGACACCAGAGCCCTGAGGTAGGGCAAAGGGTAGTGGAATGCTGGATGCACAAGCTACATGGGAGAGAGCCTCGCTTCCTCCTGGGGGTATTTTGGACAAAAGAGATGGCTGAGCTCAGATATTATCTTGGCAGTGTCTAATTCAATTGGTATGTAGCATGAAGGCTTTTGATACCCTGCGCTTCTACCCTCTCTCTGGCTCTGGGAAAGAGGTGGGGCAGACTGCAAATAACTGGGTGCTTAGTCTGAAAAGCTGGGACCAGACAGGGCTGGGCAAGGGCTGACAAGGGACAGTTGAGAGCAGAGTACAAGCTTTGTGAACAGGCAATTCCATTAAGTCTGAGCTTCCGTGATCAAATAAATGTGATCAAATCAATCTGCCATAAATTTTAAAATCTGCATAACTATTGTTATGCTATGTGTCAGTTAGGCATAAAAGCAAACAGCCTGAATCTGTGTTCTTTTTATCAAACCAAACCAAATATTTAGGGTTTTTCCCCCTCACTTTACTATTATTCTGATATCTGTAAGGAGTATCAATATCAGTTTCCTCTATCTCCATGTACAATGTTAATCCCTTCTTCACTTTTTTTAAAAGTCCTTGTTTATTATTATTATTATTTATTTATTTTTTGCTGTGCAAACATCACCACCATTTATTTCCAGAACATTTTTATCACGGCAAAAAGAAATCCATGCCCACTAAGCAGCTGCTCCCATTTCCCCCAGCAACCATTAATCTGCTTTGTGTTTCTGTGAGATTGCATATTCTGGATATTTCATGTAAATGGAATCACACTTTATTCCTTTTCATACATGTGAAAATAAAATATTTTCATACTTATGAATCATATAATATGGCCTTTTGTGACTGGCTTCTTTCATGCAGTGTAACGTTACGGTTCATCTGTGTTGTAGCATGTATCAGCACTTTATTCAAATAATATTTTGTTTATCCATTTGTCAGTTAATGGACATCTGTGTTGTTTCCATCTTTTAGCTATTGTGAATAGTCCTGCTAAGAACATTTATGTACAAGTTTTTGGTGAACACCTGTTTTCACTTCTTTTGGGTGTATACCCAGGAATGAAATTATGAGGTCATATGGTAATTTTATGTTAATTTACTAAGGAACTGCTAAACTGTTTTCCACAGTGTCTGTACTATTTAACATTGCCACCAGCAATGAATAAGAGTTCCAATTTCTCCACATCCTTGTCAACACTTGTTATTTTCCCTTTATTATTATAGCTATCCTAGTGGATGTGAAGTAGTATCTCACTGTGGTTTAAATTTGCATTTCTTAATGACTAATGATGTTGAGCATCTTTTCACATACTTGTTGGTCACTTGTACGTCTTCTTTGAAAAAATGTCTGAAAAGACATTTTCTGACATGAAATGATCTGAAGAGACATTTTTAATGTATCTAATATTAATTTATATTTTGGCCGTTCCGTGCGGCTTGTGGGATCTTAGTTCCCCAACCAGAGATTGAACCTGGGCCATGGCAGTGAAAGCACTGAATCCTAACCACTGGACCTCCAGGGAATTCCCCCTCTTGTTTTATCTCATTTTATATTTTTCCCTTCTTCCCTTCTCAATGTCCTCTCCCTCCACAGGTTCCCTCTCTAATGTTGGATGGGTGTTATTAAATACCTATGAAACTTCATAAAATATAGTTTTGCATGTTTTTAATTTACATGAATGGCATTGTACTATAAATCAGTTTGTTTCCCTTGTTTCAGTTTTCTATGTTGCTGAATGTGTAGCTAGTTAGTAGTTTAATATTGCTATAAGGTATTCAATAGCATGTGGGGTAGGCCCTGGGCAGGCCTGCTATAGGCCCAATAGTATGACAGGAATTTTCTTTTCTTTTCTTTTAAAGTATTATTTAAAAAAATATATTTGTGTATATATGTATTTATTTATTTGGCTGCGCCAGGTCTTAGTTGCGGCATGCTGGATCTTTGTTGCGGCATGTAGGCTCTTAGTTGTGGCATGTGGGGCCTTAGTTGCGGCATGCGGGATCCAGCTCCCAGACCAGGGATCGAACCCAGGCCCCCGGCATTGGGAGCAAGGAGTCTTAACCACTGGACCACCAGGGAAGTCCCCAACAGGAGTTTTCTAACATGGTAGATGGTAGACCCTTGAATGCTGATCCAGCCCCTCCCCAAGCCTAATCTAACAAAAACTTAGTCCTGACTGAACTCATTAGACAAGTTTTCTCCCTCTGAAAAGCCTGCTCTGATCACCAGAATTGGGGCATGTTTCTGTAAGGAACTAGGAAGGCACTGTTCTTTGCAAGTCTGCTAATTTATTAGTAAACTGAAGTGATAACAAACTTGACTTGGGTCTGAGTTGTCATATTAGCCAATTTTCAAACCCAAGCCAACTCTTTATTATCTGGACTAACTCAATTTGCATCCACAATGTTTTATTTACTCATCTCCCTAGCAAAAGACACTTAGATTGATTCCAACATCTAGCTGCCACAGAGAAAGCCGGTGATGAATCTATGTGAGAATTTCTCTTGGACACACCCAAGAGTGGTATTGTTGAATCACAGGCATGTGTATCATTTAGTAAATATTGCTTGATTGCTTTCCAGAATGGCTGGACCAGATTGCACTCACATCAGCTATACACGAGAGTTCTTGTCTCTCTACACCCTCACCAACACTTGGTATGATCCATCTTTCTAATTTTTGCCATTCTGATGGGCAGAAAATTTTACCTTATTGTTGTTTTAATTTGAATGTCTCTGATTACAAGCAAATTTGAACTTTTTAAAATATATTCTTCTCTTACATCTGTGAATTGCCTGCTTCTCTCCTTTGTCTATTTTAGATTTATATATGTAAAATGTAATTTATATGATAATTTATTGAATGGCTTTAGTAACTTAATGGTTATAATGCAAGGTTGATCTGGAAGGCAGTTTCTTTTTTCTTTTTTTTTTTGGCCGCACCTTGCAGCTTGTGGGATCTTAGTTCCCCCACCAGAGACTGAACGCAGGCCGTGAAAGTGAGGAGTCCTAACCACTGGACCGCCACAGAATTCCCCGGGAAGGCAGTTTCTTCTCAGTCAGGTACCAAACCACCTCAGCCTTACAGAGTATCCCAACTGGCCCTTACTACTATAAGGTAGTAGCCTGATCTGGGCATTTTCACAGGGTTACGTTATCAACTCAAGCACAGTGTTCAATTATGGATGCCACGTTTGAAAAGGGACATGTGCAAATCAGAATGGTGGCACTAACAGTTATCTGAGGGTCATCTTATTTGAAGAGGGTTAGTTTGGAGCAGTTTAGAGGAAAATACCAATGCTATCTTTAAATAGTCGAAGAGTTGTCAAGTGAATATAGGGGAAGATTTATTCCGTGTTGCTCCAGAGGACAGAATTAAAGCAAATTGATGATATAACTTGGAAGCACACTTAGACTCAGTACACTCTTCTGACAGAAATATCCAGCCCTGCAATCAGCAATCAGCCCTGCAATCAGCCTTCTTGGCTTCAGCAAGCTCACTGGCAGTGTTCACACAGAGGCTGGACAGGCCATAGGTTGGTTTCGGCATTTCTTCACAGAGCAGAAATCAGTTTAGATGACTTCCAAGCTTTTTTTTCTAATGCAAACACAATTCAACCTAATCAATATTTATTGAGCCCCTATTACATGCAAGATACTGGGCTGGGTATTATAGGAGATACAACAGTGCTTCCTTAGATGGTTTACATCTTATGGGGGAAGAGAGTCAGTATTTAATGAACCACTTGTTCTCCTGCCAGGTTCTTTGCATAGATTAGTTTAATCTTTACAATAGCTTGAACTTGGTAGCTACTGATAACCTCAGTTTCCAGATGAGGAAACTGACGTTCGGAATGCTAAGAAATGGTCTAAGGTGACCAAGCTAAAATGAGACGGAACAACAATTCAAGATCAGATCACTGTGGGGACTTCCGTGGTGGCGCAGTGGTTAAGAGTCCACTTGCCAATGCAGGGGACACGGGTTTAAGCCCTGGTCTGGGAAGATCCCACATGCCGCGGAGCAACTAAGCCTGTGTGCCACAACTACTGAGCCTGCGTGCCACAACTACCGAAGCCCACGTGCCTAGAGCTTGTGCTCCACAACAAGAGAAGACACCACAATGAGAAGCCCGCGCACCGCAACGAAGAGTAGCCCCCGCTCGCCGCAACTAGAGAAAGCCCGTGTGCAGCAACGAAGACCCAACGCAGCCAAAAATAAATTAAAAAAAAAATCAGATCATTGTGACTCCATTATACCATGCCATGAGTCTACGAATTTATGTTAAGCGTAGCTTCATACTTCTTATCTTGGCAAAGTGTTAAAGCATTCCCCTCTTGTCATTGTCTTTTTAAGTCTGATGAATCCTCTAGGTCTTGATGCTTGAGATACAGTTTTCTGGAGAGATATCTAAGTTTCTGTTCCATTGGGGTTCCAAGTCTTTCCTTGAGCAGACCACTTTCCTCACTTTGCCAATGTTCCCCTGGGTTCTGTCTTTAGGAAGTGCCTTTTTTCTCCAACTCTATTCTGTCCTAACTTTTAGTGGCTTCTAGGGTTTTTTCCAATCGTCTCATGCAGGTCAAGTTGCCATAACCTGTGCTCTCTGTCCTTTTCTCTCTCTCAGTTTACCTAAAGCCTTTTTTGCTCTTCAGAGCTCTGACCGCTGCTACAATAAATATCCCAGTTTTCCTTTGACAGCGGAAGTGTGCCTTATAGCCCTCTTTTGTATTGATTCATCTGGGGGTTTACTATGCACCTCTTCATGTTAAAAGAGAACCACTATGTTTGTTCATTTCTTGGTGCTCTCCATTTTCTAAAAAAATGAATAAGCAGTTATTACTTTAATATATAGTTGAATAGCCAATTATTAGCAAATAATCATCCTTTGCCTTAGATGACTCTTTTGTTTTCCTTTAGACATTAAAAAAGAGATTAACTTACATATTTACATTTTAATATGTAAATGTAAATATACAATTCCTAGTGTGGTTAGGGTTCCTGCTTGACCGGTAATCACTTTTAGAAGAGGCATAGAGTTGCAAAGATGGATTTAGGGGAAGTTTTTCCCTTCTAGGAGATCCCTATAGATTAACAGAATGCATTACTTGTCTCAAAAATATGTGATTTTTTTTTAACTTATGTCCCTCTAGAATTGCTTTTTTCAACAAGCCAATGATCCCCAAATGGAAAAAGTTTTCTCAGTTCTTGTGGTGGTTAATAACATTTCTGAACATTAACTAAAGGCCAAACATTATGTCTTATTTCATCCTCACTCAACCCTATAGTAGTTTTTATCTTGTTCCTACTTTACAGATGAGGAAACAGGTTTAGAGAGGTTAAGTAACTTACCCAAGGTCTCTAACAAAGTGACCGATATAGAATCTTAGGTCCAGCCAACTCAAGGCCCATGTTTATAACCACTGTGCGGGACCAACTGCTCCAACAGAAGTGAGTAGAGATTCATCCGCTGGAGTTGATGGGGGGAAGTTTTGTTTTTGTTTTTTTTAGTAAGTACTCTTTTAAAATATTTATTTATTTTATTTTTTGGCTGTGCTAGGTCTTCATTTCTGTACGAGGGCTTTCTCTAGC
>NW_021145641.1:0-75000 GCF_002837175.3 Physeter macrocephalus
CTCCCTGTCAGGGGAGTTTAAGGGAGTGAAAGAGAGGAATCTGGAAGGAAGTTCTAGAACTTTGGTTTGAGCAGCTGGGCATATGGTGGAGGAAAAGCAAGGGCTGTGGTCAGATGAAAGGTCTGTAAACCCAGTGGGGCTGTCCTGTAGGAGCTGGAGCCGCAGGCCCGAGTTCCAGATGGAGAGCCCTGGGGAAGCAGATGCAGAAGCCACTGACCTGTAGGTGGCGGTGAAGCCATGAGTCCAGATGAGGCGTATGAGGACAGATGAAGACCAGGAACCAGAACCTAGAGTAGTCCAACCTCTGACTCTAGGGGAGAGAAGGGACTTGAAGTAGCCCAGTTCTGAATCTCACCTAACCTTCTGCTGATGCCAGTGCCTTTCTGATGAGGTCTGTGCACTAGGAGTTGGGGCTCAGGGTGAAGTGAGTAGAATGTGAGCTCGAAGAGGTTGGGACTTCTGGCTTATTCACAGCTGTGCACTCAGTGCCTACCTGGCACAAGGTAGGTGCCCCATAAATATTTGTCAAACGACTGAATGAGTAAAGGGTGTGAATGTTATCACACAACTAAGGTTCTGGGCCGCCGGAAACAGAGATTTATCAAGATGCCTGATTCTGGACAGGAAGGGAGAAAAGCTCCTTATGCGTGTGGGAGTTCTCCTGGCCAATTCCTGTTTTCTACTTTGTGGGGAGGTGGGGTAACACAGGGATACAGAGTTGGCTAGATGGGCATTAATGGATGCACCTGAGGGCCAGGCTCCCCTACATAGGAGATGGCCAGATGGATGGGCTAAGACTGAGGAAACCGGCACTGCTAGGGAGTGCCACCAGAGGGCACCCTGGGCACATGACAGGGGATAGAGGTGACGGCCCAGCCAGACTGCACAACTTTGCCTTTTCCTCTTCTGAGAAGGTGGGGAGTAGGGAGTTGGGTGTGCATGAAGGGGGTGGGTGTTAAAGTCACCCAGATTCACTAAGTGACACCTCCAACCCTGGAACCTGACCTTACGACAGAGGGAGGCCTGATGCTGGACACAGACATCCTTTATCAAGGACACAGGTAAGTCCTGGGTCTGGTCCTAGACTGAGCCCTCACTCTGATTTTAGACTAAGTCCTGACCTGAGCTTGATCATGATCACATTCTGAGCCTTGACCCTGCCTGGGCTGTACGGTGAACCCTGATCCTGATCTTAGACTGAGTTCTGACTTGAACCCTGACCTTTATCAAAAATTGAACCCTGATCTGGGCACAGACTGAGTCTTGGTCATGGACAAACATTAAGCCCTTATTCTGGTCACAGACTGAGCCCTGACCCTGATGCACGCACTGAGGCCAGATTCTAGTAACAGGTTGAGCCTGACGCTGGTCACAGAGTCCTGAATCTGGTCCCAACCTGAACTCTGACCCTAATCAATACACTGAATGCTGACCCTGAACTAAGACTGAGCTTTCATCATGGTCACAGACTGAGCCTTGATCCCTAAGGCTGGCTCCCACACACCCCATTGACTTCAGGACCTTCCAGATGAGGTTCTCAGGCCAGGCTTCAGCCCCAGAAGGAAGTAACTTCTGGAAACACTTTGGAAGGGGAAAGAAGGAATTCTGGGTCTCTGAATGGTCCGGAAACTCCTAGACATTGCATCCCTGAGAGGCTAGACAGAGAAAGGCCGGTTCTAGGCTGTCCGGGACATGTGGGACGAAGGACAGTTGGGCCTTCTCCAGATACCCCTGGAGCTCCGGTGAGGCCTGCCCGCCTGTCTGTGCGTCTGGGGGCCTCCAGCCTGTGGGCCTCTTCCATCTGCACTTCTGACTCCCGCTAAAACCTGGGCAAGTCCCTTCCACTCACTGGGCTGTGCTCCACCCCTTGTTACCTTTCAGGGCAAAAGGGAGAAGGTGACCAGGTCATGACTGAGGGCCCCGTGTCCCCACCGTGTACCCTGTCAGAAAGAGAAGCCCCCTCACTCTGGCCGGTCACTGCAGACAAGCAAGAGAAAGTGAATCACGCTCAAGGCGGCTCCAGCCAGGCCTCAGCCTCAGGTTGGCAGTGGTGGGTGAGACAGGAGCAGGGAGGCAGGAAGGAGGAGTCCCGGATGTCCCCGTACCCTCCCGGGGTCTGGTGTGTGTGTGAGGACAGGCAGGTCCGCGAGGCACCACGCAGCCCCTCCGCAGGGCACACTGCCCAGGTCAGGGCCGGCCCGGGGAGCCTCGGCCCTGCGGGGCCCTCCCCAGGCTCACCTTGGGCGGCACTGGCGCGGGGGTGGGGGCCGAGCCAGGCGGGAGCCGGGGCGGGGGAGGGGCGGCTCGAGTCAAAAACGCTGACGCCGAAGACAATGAGCTCTCCCAGGCTGAGGCAACTCATTTGGTCCCGGCCACGCTTTATTAAATTCTCATAAACCTGTCAGGGGGGACAGGGCTCGCTTCAGTTTACCTCATTAGCCCGACACAATGACAGTGGGGGGGGGGTGGCGAGGGGGGGCGGCAAGGGGAGGCCCGCGCTCAGCTCTGAGAACCGAGCCAGCCGGGAAGATAATTGAATTAAGTGGCTTTTGTTAATGGTTTTTAAGACTCCGAAGTGTAAATAACATTTAGGGGCTTTCTTTTAACGGGGCTGGGGTTTCAGAGACCCGGGGAGCCTAGGGGAGGCCCAGCCCGGGTCCCTGCCCCTCTGCCCCCACCCCAGGGTAGCTTGGGAGGGACGACCCGCCGGGGCTGCCCCGGGATGCGGCGAAGTTACGCCGCGAGGAGCGAGGGGAGGGGCCAAAGAAGGTGCGACAACTTCCTGGTGGGGCTTTGAACAGAGACTGGGCGAGAGGGGGGCGCGATCTTGAGCGGGCGGAGAGGCAGGGGCTGCCGGTGGTGAACTACCCAGGCCTGCAATGCCACCATTGGACAGAATGGCCAGGGCTATCCCTGGGGTGCTACTGGAGGCGTGGACTGTGAGGGTCAGGGGACCTGGCCTTCTGGGGGTGTGGGGCGGAGCAGTGTTCATTCCTCGCTGCGAGGTCAGCGGGACTAGGCGGTTATGGCTGTATTGCTTATGGCCGCTGGGAGGGGCCCCGCGGGAGAGAGTGGGAGCCCCTTCGCAGGACGTGTGGGAAGGCTGTGGTGGCCAGTGGACTAGACCCCAGGCTTCCTGAAGGAGACTGGACTTGAACTGAACTGTAAGAGAACCTGCAGATAGGGGTGGGGAGTTCATGTCTCTGGGGGCACAGGGCCTGGGCAGCTGCATTCCAGGGAACAGGGACATGGAAAAGCTGCTTGGAAAGCTGTCCCCTGGCTGTCCTCAGTCACAGCTTCTCCCTCTCTGCAGACAGGACCAGGTCCAGGAGCTGATGGGGCTGGAGGCGAAGGGCTCTGGGCTAGGTCCCAAGGGGCTTGGGGGTGGGGAGGGGGCAGGGCTGGCTCTAGGCCAGCCCACAAAGGGTTAAGGCATTAATCGCCCTTGCATGCGACAAAGGGAAGTGAGTTTTCTGATCCAGAAAGGATCAGTCCCTGGGACGCCCCATCAGGCCCTTCAGCGTGAAATTACACCCCAGCGGGGGTGCTCCCCTCCCCCATACACACACTACCCGCCTAGGCCTGGCACAGGATTAGGGCCTGGAGTCATCAGCTTAATAGATCCCACCACCCTCCCACTGCTTCTCCCCCAGAGCCTTCAGTGGAGCCTTCAGTGGAGCCTCCAGGCCTGCGCCAGCCTGTCGATATGATCTGTCTGGTCCTCTCTGGCCTCACTCTTGGTCTGCTCCTTCCATCCGTCTCCTCAGCTGCACCCTGACCCCACTCTCTGCGTTTCTTCATAACCTTTAATCAGCACCCCAAACATATTTGTTTCAGCACCAATCTA
Source organism: Physeter macrocephalus (assembly GCF_002837175.3). Lineage (NCBI taxonomy): Eukaryota > Metazoa > Chordata > Mammalia > Artiodactyla > Physeteridae > Physeter > Physeter macrocephalus. The sequence continues at coordinate 3,848 of NW_021145641.1, forward strand.
CCTGTTGTCTGTCTCCCCACCAGCAGTGAGTGCCTTGGGAGTAGGGACAGTCTCGTTCAGCACTGCATCCCCAGTTCCCAGGCTGTGTCTGGCACATAGATGGTGCTCAATAAACATTAGTTGACTGAGGCCCCTCCCATCCACCTCACAAAGACTGGTGGCGGGTGGTCCCTAAAGTGTGGGCACTGGGGCTCAAGACTGAGAGGAGGGAGCTAAAGCCTATGCCAAGACAGGGCCACATCCTCAGGAAGAGAAGAGACAGGAAGAGACAGGGACTGGGCTACAGCCTCAGCCTCAGGCCCAGCCTCATCTCTAAAGGAGAAGGGCGAGTCCCTGCATGGCCAAAGGGTGCTCACTGGTCCTTGGGCACCATCCCTGGACACCCCTTCATCCCACTTCCTTGGGCAGCTGCTGGGCCTTTGCCATGAGTGCCTCCAAGCCCCATCTGCACCCACAGCGGGTCATGTGGTCCAGCATGGGGAGAGGCCCTGGATGGAACAACTGAGGAAACTGGGGGGTGAATATCACACAGAAGAGAAAACTCAGCAGGACATTCAGAAAGCAAGGCCGTCCAAGGCAGGCAGGTGGCCTGAATAGACTACCCTCCAACCTCTACACAGGAAACAGAGGCCCAGAAAAGGCCAGGGCTTGCCCAGGGCCACAAAGCAAGGCCAGACAGGAACTGGGTTCCCAGGGTCCCAGGCAGAGCCCGCCCCTCACACTGCACACTGCACCTCCAGTTCAGTTAGACAGGTGCAGTATTGGTTCCACAACAACTCTGAGCCTGGCTCTGCCAGTGCCAAGTCCTGTTCAGGGAGCTCCATCTGGGTGTCCCTGGGTGGCCAAGAGGGGTCAAGAGAGGGAGGGGCTAAGGAGTGATCAGGCGAGGCTTCCTGGCGAGGGTGCATATGGATGGGTTCTGAAGAGTGAACAGGCTTTCCCCAGAAGGCCTGATCAGCAAGAGCAGACAGGTGGGAAGGGGTACAGTGAGTGCGGGAGGTGCCACGTGGTCCAGTTTGGTTGGACGTCCCAGAACAGTGTGAATAGATGTCTTCTGTGTGCACACCACTCCCACCTCCCAGGCCAGGCCTGATGAGGAGGAGGCAGGTTTCAGCTCAAAGGAGGAAGAACTTCCCAGTCAGACCTGGAGCAGGCTGCCCTGCAAGGTAACGAGCTTCCCGTCCTTGCGGGTTTGTGGGCAGGGGCTGGGTGTTAGTGACTCCTGCCCAAATGGGGACTGAACTGGAGGGCCCCTGAGGATGTCTGTTCTGAGAACCTGTAGCAGGAATCCCCAGACTATCCACACACCAGGCCCTCCAGTAGGCAACCACCAGCCCACCCTTGTCCATTCACTTGGGCTTAGTGGGATCCTGGCAGCTAGAAGAGGAGAAAGGAAGAGGAAAAGACAGGCAGAAAGACTTTTGCAGGTCCAGCTACTCCAGGTCCTGCCTGTATACCTGGAGCTTCCACCCAGTGCAGTCAGGGGCTTCAGTCCAAGCCCGACTTAAACCCAGGGGCTGAGGCCCAGAGAGGGACTTCTCCCATGTCCCATAGTCCGAGAGGCAGGTCGGGGCTTGCTGGCTGCACGGTCTCTCTCTAGGTGGCTTACCAAGAGCAGACTGAAGGTAAGTCTGAATGAGGCAAGCCTCTCGGGCATCTTGTTGGCCCTGCCTCCAGAGGGGCCGTGTATGCTGGGGAGGAACCCCAGGACCGAGGATGCCCTGCACCTGCTAAAAGAACCAAAACTCCCTTTCATCTCTCCCATGTTGTCAAGTATCCACCTCAGCCTAGCCTGCATTGTCCCTGAGGCACTAGGGCTCCTGTTTCTTGGAGTTCTCTCCTCCAGGAAAATCTTAAGGTTAAAAAAAAAAAAGTGTTCCCGCCCTCCTGGCTGCCCAGCACATCTGTGTGGAGGCTAGGGATGGATGGGCTGAACTCTGAAGGACCCAGGCTTCCAGGTCTGCAGCCGCTCAGGTGGGGGACGGCAACAAAGAGCAACTTTGTAAGCACATGCTCACACTCACACGCACCCGCACACGCCCCACACGAGCTTCTTCCAAGAATGGCTCTTCAACCCTGGTTGCCAAGATAAAGGAACCACTGGGCAGTCAGCCCCCAGGAGGAAATATCGCTCCTGTGGCCTTTGTTGTTCAAAGGGCTTTGCGAAGTCTCCAGACTCCTCTTGGAAAGGATCCCAGGCTGGGGTGGCGATTTCCCCACAGCTGGGGACTTAGGTGAGGATGGCACAGCCTCCCCAGCCTGGCAGGGGGAGGAGCACCCCAGGGGGCCAGGCTTAGAATCATTAGCAGCTGTGGCAGCGGTTTAATCCTCCGCTTCCATTATTAGCTCACTGGATTCCCACGGGCTGGGGGGTAGACAGAGATCTCCCCATTTTACAGATGATAAAACAGAGGTTCACAGAAGCCTAGCAGCTTATTAAAACAGCCCCACAGTGAGTCACTGCTAGAAATGAAATTGACTTGGTACCAGTGACAGACTTAGCTCAGCCCTGCCCCGAATTGAGTTCTGCCCTGGCCCCATTCTGAGCCCCAACTCTGACCTCTAATTGAGCTGTGATTTGCCCTAGACTGAGCCCTACCCCCGGCCCCAAATGATCCCTGATCCCAGCCGCACACAAAGCTTTGACCCTGGCCCCATTCTGAGCCCCACCTCTGTCCCCTAACCGATGTGCCCCGGGCTGATCCCTGATTCTAGCCTCAGACTTATTCCTGGCCATGTTCCAGACCAATCCCTGATCCTTGCCTCAGATTGCCTCTCCTGTTAGCTGTAAACCTCACGAGGTTAGAGACCTGTGCTCCTCATTCACTGCTGCTACTTCACATTTATGTTATGTGTGATTATTCGAGTAATCTCTATTTTACCCGCTAGACAATCATAGGGCCAGTCTAGTTTTGTTCGCCAGCACTTATAAGAATGTAATCATAGCAATAGTAAGTATTTATTGAGTATTTACTAAATGCCAGGCTTTGTGCTAAGTGTTTTACAGATGTTATTTAAACCTCACAGAGAACCCCGAAGTCAGTGTTACCATTAGGCTGTTTTACAGATGAGGACGCTGAGCCCCAAGATCGCACTAGGGGGAGGTGTCTAGTGTGTAGTATATTCTTAGCAGTTCCCCCCACCCATCACACTCAGCTGCCTGGTGAGGGATGGGGGTGGACAGGGAAGGCTCAGCTGTAAGATGAAGTGGAGGCATTTGGGCAGGTGGGAGAAGTTGAGAGCTTTCTGGAGACTCTGAGTTTCTAAAGCCTCAGAAGGGCCGAGTGAGTCAGACTGAGGGAGATTGAGACGAGGGAGTGAGAGCTGCTACATAATTGGTGGAGTCCGGGGCAATATGAAAATGCAGGCTCCTTTGTTTAAAAGTTAAGGATTTTGAGCCCAGGGGCCTATGTGTCCCCAAGGTGTCCTCAAGAGAGCAGATGGCGTGTGAGGATGGATGCATGGAGTCAGGGAACGAGGGTATTAAACGGCAGCTCGGGCCCGGGTCTGACTCTCGTGCGGGTATCTGGGCAGTGTCTTCAGCAGGCCCAGGGCAGCAATCGTGGAGGATCTCCAGGCACCAAGCTGGCGGTGTGGCTTGGAGGCCTGTGTGTAGAGGGGAGTTGGAGCCACTATCCCAGCGTTGGGGGGATGCTGTCCGGAGTGTAAGCCAGGAAGAGTGCACATCTGGGAGTGGGGCAAGTGTGCAACCTCCAGGCGAGACTGAGGGCTTGTATGGGTGGTGTGTGCAAGCGTAGCAGAGACAGACACACAGACACCCTGAGACTGTGTGGTGCAGTGCAGAAGTCAGCACGTCCCGTGCGTATCACAGAGAGGATACGTGTGTGAGTGTGTGTGTGGTTGTGAGCGGGGGAGGGTACGAGTGTCCCTGGGAGTTGGGAGTGTGTGTGTGTGACTGTGGGTGAGAATGTATGCAGATCCCCACCTGTCCTCCTGGGGCTGGCCCTGTCCCCGTTAGGAGGGGCTCCCAGGGGGAGATGTCTCCCAGCCTGCCAGCCCCCAGGCCTTGGAGGGGCCAGGTCCCCTCTGGGAGACCTTCTTGCCCGCATAGGGTGAGCAGAGCTGCACAGCCGCCTCCTAGTCTTCCCCGGGTGATCCTGGGCCAGTGGTGTCAGGTTCCTGGTGCCGGGCCCTCCCTCCGCAGCCCTCTGAGGGCCTTTGTTGGAAGTTCAGACAAACTTGTCAGGGGGGCGGGCAGGAGGCTGCCTCCTAATCGGCTTTCCCAGAAGGGAGCGGAGAATGAGAGATGGGGCGGGGTGGGGGTGGGGGAGCTCCAGGCCCGGCCGCTCTGTGGGAAACGGGGGAGGGGCGGACCCCGCCCTGCCCCGCCCTAAAGGGATCCATCCCCCAGGACCCTCTCAGATGGTGCCCCTTCCACAGGGCCCCCAAGGAACCCTGGACCGAAGGAAAACACGGGCCAAGGTCTAAGGAAATGAGGATTCAGGGAGAAGCTCCAGGGAGCCCCCGTGCCTTTCTCATCTCACCCACTGTGGGCTGTCTGAGCACCTACTGCGTGCCGGGCACAGGCCACTCAGCCCCTCGGCCTCCTCCAGACCCTTCTCCTCTTGGTCTCACCTAAACCTCCCAGGAAGCAGGCTGGACATAGTTAATGATTCCCAGTCAACAGAAAAGGAAACTGAGGACTAGAAAGGGGCAGTTATTTGCCCAAAGTCAACAGCAAGCCGGGAGCAGCTTGTCCCAACTCCAGAACAGAATTTTCTTTGTAGTCAGTGTTTCCCTGAGGGCCCATCCTCAGAGTCCCCTGTGTGATCTTACGTAGTGACATGGTTTCATTCTCTGTCTCTGTTGACAACCACCAAGGTGAAATGCATGGATTCTGAGGTTGGCCAGGTCCATACCTTGGTTTGCCCAACACTTAGCTGTGTGGTCATGGGCAAGTTATTTAACCTCTCTGCGCCTCAGTTTCCTTATCTGTTAACTGGGGATAATAATACCACATAGCGTTATGTGAGTATTAAATGACAATATCTGTGAGGTGCCAGTCACGGAGAAAGTGTTATGTAAGTACTTATTAAATAAAGTCTAAGCAGCGCAGACAGACCCCTCTTTTGCGCCCTGATCTAGTACATCCTAACATCTTCCCTTGAATAAATGAAAGGTGCCCCAAAGACCAGTCTAACTCGGGCTCATTCCCCTCACCCCAGCCCAAGGGTCCCCATCCACCAAGCCAGAGACTCAGGAGCACCCTTGACCCCTCCCAAGCCTGCAGTAACCATAGTAATTCTACTTCCTAAATCTCTCATCAGTCTGACCCCTCCTCCCACCCCTCCTCCCCTAGTCCACATTGATGCCACCCTCCTCCCACCAGGATGTGACAGTGGCCTCCTCTCCCGTCTCCTTACCTCCTCCCGAACCACCATGCAGCAAAGGTATGGGGGGTTGGGATTTTCTAAGATGCAAATCTGATCACCCCACTCCCCCACTGGGAATAGCTCCCAACGCCCCTTGGGCTTGAGTCCAAGCTCCCAGCTTCCCTTTCCCTCCTCAGCCCCTGACACTACCCGCCACCGTTCTCAAGCCCCACCTGGACAGGACCTGGCTCCCCCAGGGCTCGGGGCTCACCAGCCGTCGGTCCTGCAGCTCTGTGTGTGCTGTGCCTCCCAGGATACTCTTCTCTCTTGCCCTCCTGGTGAACACTGGACCTATGGGACTCAGCTCAAAAGTCCCCCTCCCAAGGGGCCTTCCTGACCTCCCTGGGCTGAGCTAGGGATCCCTCTTCTGAACTCCCATGGTTCTCTATTTTTTGAACCGCAAATAACCCTGTTTTGTACTGTCTTGAGAGAAGGGACCATGTTTTCCTTACTCGTTTCTATGGACCCAGCACAGGGCCAGGCATACAGCAGGTGCTCAGTAAGTGCTGAGTGCATGAGTGATATGAACCTCAGAGTTCCCGGGGCACCCTCTCCACCAGGGAAGGTGTATACCTGGGGCAGAGGTATGTAGGGGCAGGTGGGGCTCAGGTCCAGGAAGGGCAGTAGGAGATTTGGGGCAGACATTTGATCAGCGAGCCCCTCCCAGGGAGGTGGGAAGGCAAGGTGAAGAGGGTGCTCCCCGCCCTAATCCTCAGCCCCACTGGGGAGAGAGGAATGTGCCTCCTAGGGCCCAGCAGCGACCTGGGAAATGGGGGGGGGTCAGGGCCCCATGGGTCCCTCTGGCCTGAGGCTCCTTCCCTGGGAAGCCCAGCAAGCAGCTCCCTGCACACTAGTCAGGTCTGCTGGTGTTCTCCTCCCAGGAAACCCAGCAGCGACCTGGGAAATGGGGGGGGTCAGGGCCCCATGGGTCCCTCTGGCCTGAGGCTCCTTCCCTGGGAAGCCCAGCAAGCAGCTCCCTGCACACTAGTCAGGTCTGCTGGTGTTCTCCTCCCAGGAAACCCCCAGAGGGGACTCTCACCCCCAAACCCCAACCCCGAGCCTGCACCACCCCTTCTGGCTCAGGGGCCCTGTGCGGACTCTCTGTGCAGAACCCCGGGGAAGGGCCATGACGGCTGAGTAGGGGAAATTGCCAGTCGTCTTTTTCTTAAAAGGAGGAGCTTCATAAATCTCCAATCCATCCAGCCACCACAGCAGAGTCCCTCTTCTTCCTCTGCTTCCTCACCTCTGAGGACAAAGGGCTCCCTCCCTCCATAAGCTGCCTACCCCATTGGAGAACAGCTCTGGCTTTAGATCCAGTGTGCCTTCCTGTCATTCCCACAGAACCCCCGCCCCTCTCCGTCCTACCTACCCATCCCCCAGACTACCCCGAATACCCTCAGCTGGCCCTAGCCCCCAGCTGCCCTGCCACAAAGGCTTGGGTGAGGACCAAGCAGCCCAGAAAAGATGGTGGAGCCCTTCCCCACCCTCGTCCCTCTGTTCCCCATGACCTCCCCGGAGTGGCACACCAGCCACAGACTGGTGAGGGCCCTGGAGGGAGTGGCCAATCACAAGGCAGTCCTGCCTTCCTCCCCCACTGGCCACAGCGCTAGGCCACCGTGACCACTGGCCACAGCGCTGGATCACCGTGAGCAGACGACATCTGCTCAGCCCACCATGGGCATCTCTGGGAATGAACCTGGACCGAGGGCTGTGCTGCCAGATTCTCTTTTATTAGCCAAGTAGGACAAAGAACAGGTCACAACGTCACAGGAAGTCAGACAGACAGACGGAGGGATACACAGGACAGAGTGTCATGCAGGGGGTGGAGCAGGGGAGGGGCATTTGAGTCATGTTTTTTCAACTAACAGAATAAATAAATACGGTACACAGTGGTTTTGCCACGGGCTGGCACGACCTCTAAGCACAAAAGGTCACAAAACAGCTGGTTTGGAAAGCAGTCTGTACAGCCCGCTTCTGCGGAGTCGGGGTGGGGGCCCAGGCCCCTGGATCATGCTCTGGGGAAGTGAGGAAGCAGGGAAATGGAGACCTCAAACAGGAGGGAGAGAAGAGGAATGAGGCCTTCCTGGAAGGAACAGTCAGAGCCTCTGGCTCTCAGCCTTGAGATGACCAGGCCAACCTGGGAGAGACTTCAACCTCAGTCTCAGGTGTGGTAGGCCCGCCCCAAGCTCATAGGAGATGCAGGGTACCGCTTACAAGTACTCTCCCCTCTTGCTCTCTAGCTGCTTTCAGTCACTGAGGCTGGTCCCCTAAGCTACGTTGAGATCTGCCCGGGGAAGGGGACCACATATACTTTCCTTGCCTTCTCTGGGTTGGTGGAATTGGGTCAATTGAATGAGGAAGTAGTGACAAAGCTCTGAGGGAAGCTGGGCTGAGCCGGAGGTGGGCCTGGTTCTGCCATAATAGAACATGACTCCGGGGTGGACTTGCTCCTTGGGAAGTCAGGGGAGGCTTCCTGGAGGAGGTGGTAATGTCTAGAGCTATTGGATTCCAAGGTCCAGTGACAGTCATTTGCCTCCAGGGACAGGCAAAAAGCTTCAGTCCCCATGCCTGGGCTAGATGAGATTGCTTTCATTTCAGAAACAGAACTTCCTGGAGCTGATCCCAGAGGATAAACCAGAAATCCCTATTGTCTCCTAGAGTCTCTGCTACCCTCCTGTCTCCCTGCCCAAGTCTCTCCTCTGATCTCCTGTGGCTGTTGGATTCACCTTCCAAATCTCAGATACCTGATCCTGGCTCAACTTATCCCTCTGTTCAGAAACCCTCACCTGCCTGCCTTGGTCCCTGCCATATCCAGGTGAGATCTTGGATTCAGGACCCTCAGCCCCACCTCTCATGAAGCCAGCCACCATTTCCCCATCATCCACAAAGTCTCACTCCACTGCTTTGTTCAAACAGCTACCATCCCCCTCACTTTGCTCCCATCCAAAGCCTTCTCCATCTGCCCTAGGCCAGACGAACTCCCCAAGGGTAATGGGCATCAACTACTCTGCAAAGCAATCCTGCCAGTAGACCCCCCTCTCTTCCCACTGGGAGAGGAGGTAAGCCTTAGGAATCTTTACCCTGGTTTTCAGATGCAACTTCCCTAAGCAGGGTGTGGAGGCTTCAGTGGTGAGCTGCACAGGGTTGGGCATCATGACCCAGAATCTGTGCAAGCCATTTCCCTCCCCTTACCCTGAGCCCCTGAGACCATGCGAAGGCTTAGAGATGGGGTGACCACAGAAGCTGGACTAAAACTCAAGAAACACAGGATCAAATCCAGATTGTCTCAACTTGAAAGGACCCATTATACTTACTGGGGAAACTGAGATGCAGAGACTGTGGCTGTACCCACGGAGAGGCTTGTGCGTGCGACACCCACTGCTCCACAGCAAGGCAGCAGTCATTTTCTAATTCATACATTGTGCTTTTGAGAGCCTTTTCGTGGTTGTTATTAATTTAACTAAAAACTTCTGCCCCGCCAGGTTGTAAGCACAAACGTGCGGCATGTTAGAGCTGGACAGAACATTACAGGCCATCTAATCCAGGTGGAGAAACGGGCCCAGAGAGGCTACGGGCTGACTCAAGGTCACTCCACCTGGAGAGGAAGTTTGCTGGGCTGGGTTCCTGGCCATAAGCAGGAGCATACCTTTCCAAGCCAGTGACTACCTGGACAGAAGCCCTTACTTCGACAGTTGGCTCTGGGACAGGACGCCAGCAGAAGCCTGAGACTCCGCACTGCTGCATGGTTTGCGCTTACCATGATCAGGAGCTGGAGTCCGACCTTCCCTCCTGGCTTAGCCACACCCCCGCCCTGGACACTAACTGCAGAACCTGGAGGCCCAGGGCGTGGGACCGCATTCCTCTGAAGACACTTCTCTGAGAGCACCCATTCCCTGCTGCCTCCCTCCACCCAGGGAAGTCTCACCAAAGAGAGGTCTAGAGCCCTGTGGTCAGGCCTGGATGAACGCTGTGGCAGCCAGAGATGCTGCCTTGCCATTCTACTGCCTGCCCCAGTCTGACTCCTGCCTCCACTCCCTTCCTCCTCAATCAGGGGTATGGGGGTGCCTCAAAGCTAGAAAAGAGAGAGAAGAGAACATGCCCTTCTAGACTCTGGGCTGGGGAGAGGGGGGCAATTAGTGCCCCCTACTGTCTGTAGCTCCAGTGGTTCCAGGGTCTCCAGTGAGGGCTGTATCACCTCTACTGGGGATGCAAAGGAACAGCTGCCTCAAGAGGGTGCCGGCGGGGAGGAGACAGGCAGGGAGGGAGCAAAAGGAGAGGAACAGGAAGAAGCAAAATTACTAAAACTAAAAAGCCACAACCCCAAACAAAACATAGCTTGGGAACTGACAACACCAACACAGCCAGCACCAAAGAAAGAAAGCAGGGTCAGGGAGGAGAGACATGGGGGAAGATCCAGAGTGGGGGAAGACAGAGGCTGGGGAGAGAAGGGGTGGGGAACTGGACAGAGACAGGGAGAGAGCGGTCAGGGAAGAAGGAAAGGGGAGACAGAGAGACAGAGAGAAGGGAAGGCCAGAGTGAGATGTGGAAGCTGCAGGTGGAGGCAGGAGCAGCAGAGAAGAGATGGAGCAGGGCAGGGGGCCTGGGGCAGGCAGGTGCCTGAAAATATATCTTTACATATCTCACATTCCACACACAAACTTACTAGGGACAGAAGGGGAGGAAGGGAGGGATGGGAGGAGGTGACGCTGAGGCGGGGATCTAGCCAGCGAGAGAGCCTCTCACTGAAAGCCGGGGGCACCAGCCTCTCACCTCCTCCCCATTCAGCCTCCGTGGGATCCAAGCAGGGCCATGCAGAGGGCGTAGGTGTGGGCTTCACCGAGGGCTGGAGCTCTGGTGGGGGGAGGGGGAGAGGGACAGGAAGCAGGACTCCAAGGCTCCGGGATCCCTGGGCTCCTGGAGTTAACTCCCTGAGAGCCATATGGGGATAACCTTGGGGCTGGGCTGGGGGCACCCAAGAGCCCTGGCTGGGTGGGAGGCCAGCAGTCAGTTGGGCAGCGTATCGAGTCCCAGGGAGGCCGCGTGCTGCTTGGCCCGAAGCCGCAGGTTCTCGATGCTCGTGGTTTTACTGTTCAGGGCAGCCGAGGCAGGTGCCAGGCCTGCGGGGGGTGCGGGCAGCAGTGGAGACCCCCATACGCCCTGGTGGGCAGCAGCGGCCGCTGACAGCGACTGGTAGTAGGACTGGCAGTGCAGTGAGCCCAGAGGGGCCATGTTGACGCCCAGGTAGGGCACGGCGGCGGCGGCAGCCGCAGCAGCAGCAGGGGCCGGGCCCCCCACTTCGAAGGAAGAGTAGTGCACCAGGTTGTTGGTGGCGGCCATGTGCTGGCGGAATTGCTCCTGAAGACGGAAGAGGCTCAGTGGGGATGAGGAGTAAGAGTGGGAGGGGCCCAGGAGGCCGCCCCCGGGGGCTGCAGGGGCCAGGGCCAGGCTGCCCGGGGAATCTGCAAGCAGAGAACCAAGAATCGAGGACTCAGGACAGGGCAGTGGTCTGCCAGGAGGGGCTCCCTCGGCCTTGCCACCCCCTTGGAGCTGCAGACAAGACAGGCTTTGGCTGAAACCATATCCACCCATCTCAGCCAGTGCTGAGCATCCCCCAGAAGCATCCCCTAGAATCCTGGGAGGGAGGGACCCAAGCTTCCTGGAGGAGCACCAGACTCTGCCAAGGCCCCCTTCTTAGGGAGACTCCTTTTCTTTTCTTTTTTCCTTTCTTTCTTTTTTTTTTTTTTTTTTTGTTGCTGTTGTTTGGTTTTGGTGGAACAAAAGAGTTTTATTTACTCTTGAAATCGTCACAACAGAATCACAGATTGACATGGGGAATGGCTGAGCCATAAGCAAATCAGGTAGTACAGAAATGTTCCACCCAAAGACTCCTTTTCTTTTCAAGGGCGGTCACCTCCCCTTCCCCTCCAGCTCTCAGCTCACAGCCCCATCCATTCCCTGCCTGAGCCCAGGGTTTGTGTCTGAGCTATGCCTCCTGCCAGAGCTCTGTTCCATCAAAAACACAGCTCTGAGTCTCTGCTGCATGTGGGACTCGCTGGTACCCATATGGTACTCACCCAGTATGCACTGGTACATCTGTACTGGTTGTTAAAATACTGGAAAATTTCCATAATGGTTGATAAATAGCTTTTGCCCTGAGCTCCCCAAGTACCCCTCCCCTGCCACACAGCCTCTCCCCCGACCCCCTGAATTCCCTGGACCTTTCCAGGATTCAGCAACTAAAGGGTGACCACCTGGAACAGGCCTGCTACGGCCAAGTCCTTTCTCTGGGTCAGGTCCAGTGCCACAAAGGCTAACTCTATCACTGCTCTGACCCGCCTCGCGTAGCCAGGCCCCCGTGCGACTAGACCTGGTGGTTCTCCCTAGGCTGGGCCCCGGCCCACCCACAGCTGCTGCTGAACCTCACCTGCCTTGGGGCTGCCCCTCTTGCAGCCCAGCCCCTTGCTCTCAGCCCCAGGGATCTTCTCAGTTTTGGGATCTGCAGCCCCTGCCCGGGGGTCTTCCTCCCGGTCTGGCTGGTCTTCGGCGGCCGACTCACTGGCCGACTGCTCGGACAGGCTCAGGTGAAGCTCAGCAGGGGGGTCGCCGCTGGGCAGGCTGGGGGGCTGGTCAGTCTCCAGCTGGGTGTCTGGAGTCAGGGCCTCAGTCTTTCCTTCCCCGTGGGAGCCCTCAGCCTCCTTCTGCTTCTGGAGCTGCTCTTTCTGCAGGCTGCGCTGCTTCTTCCGGAACTTGGCCCTGCGGTTCTTGAACCACACCTGGGAACAGGGCGAGGAGCCGCAGGAGTGGGAGGGGAAGCAGCAGAGCTGTGGAGCAGGGTGCTCCCGGAGGGAGTGTGAGTGACAAGGCTGCCCCCGCCCTGTAGGAAACACACACCCACAACCCTTTCCAACCCACCCTCCCTGTCACCGAAGGCATTCATGGAGACACCAGTTGCAGTTTGGCACCGAGGGCTGAAGTGCTGGCTCCTGGACGGCAGGAAGCCAGATTGATGGGCTGGTGCTTGCCTGCAAGGTCTAGCTAGAGAAGCTGGGTCCTACCTGTACCCGGGCCTCAGGTAGGTTGGTGCACATGGCCAGCCTCTCACGCATCACCACATCCGGGTAGTGAGTCTTCTGGAAGGTCTTTTCCAGGGCCTCGAGCTGCTGAGCCGTGAACGCCGTGCGGCTGCGACGCTGTTTGCGGTGCTGGGAGCCATAGCGGGCCTCCAAGATGATGTCTTGAAATGTACAGCCGTTGGAGGGCAAGGAGAGGGGGCCCATTTAATTATGGGAAATAGATTTTGAATCTGGTCCTGCCAGAGCTAGACCCTGGTCCCTCCCCCTTGGAAATCACCCATCTCCTCTCCATGTGGCTGGATTTTCAAGATCGCTCCACCCCATCATTCACTATCAGGACCACTGAGGTCTAAGTCATCTCTATGAATGGCTGTCAGGAATATGACTGAGGGGGATCTTCCTTATTTGGTTTGGGGTGGGTGGGGAGGTAGGTGGGTGGGCATTGCCCTAAAATCCTTAAAGTCCCAGAATAATAAGGGTATAACATTCTGAGAGTACATGATGCTAATAATTTGGAAGTCCATGTCACAAAGCTTCTAATAGCCTATGACCCTTAGATTCTAGATACCAACAAAATACTGTCCCGACCATGAGAAGCCAGGCCATGACTTATCTGCAAGGTAGAGTTAGGAGAGGTCTGACTGAGTAGATGGAATTCACTGGCACTTGATCCTATGTCCTCTGGGTACGAATCTCATCGTCTCAGTTGGCCTATGAATCTCTGATGGCAGGACCTGAGGCTCCTGCTCTTATGTCTCCTCGACAGAAAGCCTGGCTCTGGCAGGGCCCTCAGAACCCAGGAAAGACTTGTTGCGTGTGGTCTTGACCCTTCTAGCTGCTTCCTCCAGGAGGGAAGGACAAAGAGAGCAGGTACTAACCACCACAGGCTTGGAGGGGAGACAGGCCTGGTGGACCACAGATTCCACAGTCCTGCCCACGTGATGGGAACATGAACCTCCCAGCATAGATGTCTGTCTGGGGTTGCTGTCTATCCTCCAACCCTTCTGCTTGACCAGTCCCTGCAGGATGGACAGTTAACCTCTCTCTCCCCGCCTACCAACACCCATAAGTGGACCCTGGACTATCTATGCTGAAGGGAACCCGAGCTGTGTCAACCTCTGCACAGGGCTCCAAGGTCCTTCCCCTGCACTCCAGGGACTGGGGAGTCAACGCCACACTCTAACCGAGGAAGTAGGAGGCAACTGGCTATCCAGGAAGCCTCAGACTTTGGGCTGCTCCTTTTTCAGTGTCAAGAGGGAGCCCTGAACCTCTTACAAACTGGCACTAATCCCAGCCTGGACCGAGCCCTGAGCTCATGCTGGTCACGCTGTGGGAGGGGAAGGAGTGAGGACCCCTCTCAGCAGAACACTGGGTGTGGGAGCAACAGCTCAGCCTTCTGCTGCTGGCTCCAGGGGCTACAAAGGTGGGAGGCAGTCACAGCCTGGGAGGCCAGGCTCTCTGTACCGTCAGCAAAACCTCCTGCTGGAAGGCGAGGCCTCCACACAAAGGCCCGCCTGGAGCTCATATCCCTCCTTCTTAAGATTAGAGAATTGGTGGGAGCACTGAATACTCCACTTCCTCTGTCCCCACCAGCAGAGGTGAGCCTCTGTCCCTGACTCTTCCTCTCTGAGCCCCGGAACATGGTAAGGATCAAATGTCACCACCAGCTTGGGCACAGGGAATTCACTCCAAACCAGAGAAGCAGCCATAGCCCGGGCAGGGCTGCACCCACATTCCCATACTGGAGACTGATGACCCCATGCTAATCTACAGAAGGTGACCAGGGGCTCCATTTTATCCACTGAGCCCTTCCCAGAGGCTGGCAGGGTCTAAAGGAGTAGAAGCGGCTGCCTCACCCTCCCTGCCAGGCCGGAACCCCTAGCCAGGCCTCGTATCCCATCCCATTTCTGTGCCTTTACTCACGCTAGTCCCCCTTCCTTGCCCTGTTAAGGCCTGATTCCTGCTCCGTGGCCTCCAGGAAGCCCTCCCTGACTGCATCAGCTGATCATGCTTCTCTGGTCTGCCCCACCATTTGATCCTGGACACATTCTTCCTGCCGTGCCCTCTCATGGGTCTCTGGGCACCTGGTCTCCCTGGGAGTGCCCTAAAGCCCTCTGAGGACCACCTGGCCCAGGGCCAGAGCAATTCACCAGCTGCTTGAGGTTTGGCCTGGCACAGGATGGGGCGGGTGGCTTCACCTCCCAGGAAATCACGTTCCCCACCTATGCCATCAAACCCTTCCCATGCTCACTGAGGGGCTGCCAGGGCAGGGCAACAATCAGTTGAACTGGGAGAGGGGGGACCAGGCTGCAGCTCCCTCATGGGCACTTCCCCTGGGACCTGGGTAATAATTTCCTCTGAGCACCTACCAGTCCCTACTGAATACCTGGAGTATGTTATCTCAAATAACATCCCAACCATCCGATGGGATGGGCACCACCATTGCCCTGTTTATAAAGGGGGAAGCTGAGGCTCAGAGAAGAGAGGTGAGTGGGCAGACCCTACAATGACTGCAAGTCTGTAACTTCAAAGCTCAGATTTTTAGCCATAATGTCACATTCTAATCTCCTACCCCAGCCCTGCCTAGAGTTAACTTCTCTGAGCCTCTATTTCCTTGTCCATAAAATGGAGATAATAGCCTCCCTTTACTGGAGTTGAATGGTTAGACACAGAGAGAGAGAGCGCGCGCCTCACACAGTGCCTGGCATACAATCAGTGATCAAAACATGGGAGCTGTTACAGATGGGACTCCCTGGGCCCTCCAGCCACTTCCTAGCTGGAATGCTCTGGGCTAGTCCCTTACCTCCTACTTCAGTCTCTCCACCTGTGAGAAAGGCTAATGAATCCATCCCTCACAGGGTGGTTAAGGGAATCTGAAGGCATAGGGCAGCTCCAGGGCCCAGCACAGTGCTGGCAAACAAGGGTTCTCTGGACACTCACACATAGATTTTGAATTGACATCTCCCTGTGTTATTAAGTGACCTGGGTCTTTCTGAGTCTCCCAGAGTAAACGTTCCCAGTACTCCCTCCTGTCTTCACCTTCCAGAGCCTCTTCCCCCAGATCTCTCCTCCACCCCCCAGCCCCCGTCCCCACAAACGGCCCTTACCAGCCAGGCGCTCGGCCAGGGTAAGCGCGTGCACTGAGGGCCGGTAGTCGGGGGCATGCTGGGCCTGCTGGGCCGCCTGCTGGTGCAGGTTGTACATGGCGCTGAGCGAGTTCATGGCGTGCAACGAGTACCCGTTCACCCCGTAGTGCTGCATCGCGGCATGTGCCTGCAGACCAGGGAGAGGGAGGGGATGTGAGTGAGGCCATGCGGTCACACTCTACCCTGGCGGAGACACCACCCAAGGTCCGGACTTTGGATGCCCACCTCACCCCTGAGAGATTCTTTTCCCCATCGGAAAGTGGCCTGCCTTGCCCACAGCTAAGAGCAAGAGGGCTCCTGCATGTATTTATTCATTCACCCACTCATTCATTGATTCACGCAGCAGGACTTGTGTAGGGTTTAGTGCTCTGGGCTCTGGAGTCAGCCTGCCTGGGCTGGAATCTCCACTCTGCCACCTGGGAGCTTTGTAGCTTTGAGTAAGTCACTTAACTTCTCTGACCTTCAGTTTCTTCATCTGCAAAATGGGGTTAGTAATGGTACTTATCTCATGCGGTTGTTTAATGGATTAAGAGAAGCCTTTACAATAGGGTCTGGCACGTAGTGTGTGCTCAAACATGTTAGTCATTGGGATTCATCAATCCGTTTGCTGCTTCATGCAGTCATCTCTTCATTTAGTCACCCAGGCACTTACTCACTTGCACACCATTGTTTTGCTCAACACCTATTATTTATTCAACAAACAGCCACTGAGGCTCACACGGGGCCAAGTCCAGAGCTGGCCTGGGAACACTGAGGCATTCGCTCTGATGATATAGTGGATTACAACCCTCACATGCTGCACAGCTTTAAGAACACTGTTACTATGACTGTCATACACACACTGCCATTGCCTCCCTCTATTCCCAAGAAGCAAGCAGGCCAAGAGCAATGAACCCCATTTACCGATGAGTCAACTGAGGCTTGGAGAAAGAGCAGTGACACGTTGAGGCCACACAGCCTGTCCAGGGCCTGCTCTGCCCCACATTGCTTCAGCCTCATTCTTTGGTGGCCAGCGCATCAGAGAGCACATCCCTTCTGCTGAGATGGCTCACATCAGCATGAGGCTGCCGGGGCCCCACCAGCCCCAGGGCTCCTCCAGACCCTTGCAGTCCCCATCTGAGTGCCCACCATGTATCGGCCTGAAACGTCACTTTTGGAATGTGGTCCATTTGATAAGAGGAAGAATGTGTCCAGATGTCTCAGCTCCCCACCCTCACCGAAGTGGACACATCACCAAACATCCACAGCACATACATGCACACACGGGCATACACACGGCTCGTGCACAAATACACATACGCAGCCATTCTCAGCAAAGCATTCACATAAGCAGTCAAATTTGCACACAAATTCATCAACATTCACAAACACAATGTCATTACTTCCACAGTTCCACACATAGATGTTCTCACAGATACCTATCCACGCAGCAGATGTATCTACACACAAACATGATACTCATACACATTCATGTATTACACATATTCATTCAACAAATATTCATTAAGCACCAACATACTAAGTACCAAAGTCCTTGCCTTCATGGAATTTACCTTCCAAGGGTGGAAGGCTACAAAACAACAAATAAACCTATGTAATAAAGTCAGACAGGAGTAAGTGCTCTGAAGAAAAATAAGGCAGAGGAAGAGCATAACAAGAGGAAAGGTGAGGCTGTTTTAGAACATGTGGTCAGGAAAGGGCACTATGATATTTGAAGTAAGCCGTGTGAATCTTAGGGGTCGGGGGACTGGGCGGGGTGGGGGGTAGATTTTCCAGGCAGAAGGAACAGCAAGGACAAAGGCCCTGAGGCATGAATAAGCTTGGTGTGTATGTGAAACAGCAAGGAAACCAGAGTAGCTTGAGCACAGAGGGGGAGGGGGCACGTGGGGGAGGTGAGGTGGGAGGGAGAGGAGGGGTCCAGATCCCAGGGGGCTTCATGGCCCATTGTAAGGAGTTTGAATTCTATCCTGAGTGTGATGGTAAGCTCCTGGATGGTCTTGAATAGGTGAGGACCATGATGATTTGTTGTTAAAAGCTCACTTCAGCTGCTGTATGGAGAACAGGCTGCAGAGGGTCAAGAAGAGAAGCGAAGAGACCAGGCCAATGCATAAGCCCAGGCCAGTGACCGAGATGCCTTCCACTAGGGTGGTACGGGTGGAGGGGGGAGAAGTGGTCAGAATCAGGACATAGTTTGAAGGTAGAATTGACATGACCGCTGATAGGTCAGTTACAAAATGTGAGGAAAAGAGGGCAAAAAAAGATTACTCTAGTTTTTGGCCTGAGCCACTGAGTGAAGATGGGTCTTTTCCTGAATCGGGAGCTCTAGGGGAGAAGCGGCTCTGGGAAGTAGGAGTGGGGGAATGGAAATCACGGCTTTTGGGGGACATGGTAAGTGTGAAATATGGATCTGACTTCCAAGTAAGAATGTTAAGTTGGGGGGACTTCCCTGGCAGTCCAGTGGTTAAAACTCCGTGCTTCCATTGCAGGGGGCTCGAGTTCGATCCCTGGTCGGGGAACTAAGATCCTGAAAGCCATACGGTGTGGCCAAAAAAAAAAGAAAAAAAGAATGTTAAATTGGTAGCTGGATATACAAGTTGGGAGCTGAGGGCTGGATTTACAGATTTCTGAGTCGACACTCACACATGACACCTACCAACAACACTTACTTACAGAATCCCACTCTATGTACCGTAAACATGACCCCAAAGGCAGAGATCTAAGAGAAAAGAGTGATGGACACGGCAACGTAAAGTGTTTAAGCATTTGTATAACAGAATGTACCATAAACAAATCTAAAAGGCAAACACAAAACCTGGGAAAATATTTACCATACATAACATAGCAAAATTGACTAAAAAAATAGCACAAATAAAAATAAAAGAGAATACCCATAACATACAAAGATCTCTTATATAGAAACAAAACGATGGTCACCTTAATAAAAGATGGGCTAAGTAAATGCAGAGACAACTTTGTTTGTTTGGTTGGTTTTGGCCGCGCCGCACTGGTGGGATCTTCATTCCCCGACCAGTGGCTGAACCCGGGCCCTTGGCGGTGAGAGCATAGAGTGTTAACCACTGGCCACTAGGGAATTCCGGGGACAACTTATTACGGAAGAAAAACAAATAGCTGTCTGAAATATGACCAAAAAATGCTCAGCCTTCCTTGTCACCAAAGAAATAAAAATAGAAATAATAAAATAAGAATTTCACCAGATTAGCAAATATGAAGAAAAATTATTACCCAGGGTTATTGAGGGGAGTAGGAAATGGTCCTTCTCCTACCTCACTGACAAAAGAGCTCTTTACTCCCTGCATCAAAAGCCTTTAGAGAGAGCATCATTGGACTCAACAATTCCATTTCTAGAAATTTATCCTTCAAGTATGCAGAGATATGGATATAGGAATATTTATGACAGCTTTGCTTATGATGGCAAACAATTGGAACCCTCACTGTCCATCAAGAGAGGATTAGTTCAGTAAATGAGGGAACAGTCGTGCCCGCAGTGCAAGACAGTGCCACAGTTTAAAACAATGATGTGTATCTGTATGTGCTGATGCTCACAATATACTGTTGAGTGGAAGAAATAGGTAACAGTATGCATGATGTGATCCCATTTCTGTAATGTATGTATAAATATGCATAGGAAAAAAGTCCGGAAGGTTATACCCTGAAATGTTAACAGAGGTTATCTCTGGGAGATAGCAGATGGGATTACAGGTGATCTTCACGTTTATATTCCTTCTTTCTTTCCTTTTTGAGGGTGGGGGTGGGGGGAGGGTTATCTTTGTGTTCCAAGGGATGTGGGGATGGAGCCAGGCTCCAAAACGTGTCACAGGGGCCATGTGGGGAAGAGGGTACAGAGCTTAGAAGTAATTTTATTCATCCCCCACCCCGGTTGGGCTGGAATGCCCCTCCCCACCAAACTCAGGGGCTTTGTGGCCTTAAAACTCCACTGTTGTTAATATGGTAAGTGACGTTTTAATTGACTTAATTATTGCTGACCTCACAGTTTTTGATGCACGCCAAGTCTTTATTAACGGACGCCAGAAGCGGTGCCTCTCTCGGCCCCAAAACCGCCCCAGCCCACTGGCCCTCTGACAGCCTCCAGAACCTTCACGGTCTGGCGTCTGCCCACCCCTCCCCTCCAGCCTGATGCCCTCCCCCTCCCTGGTACCCAGCAATACCAGATTACCTGCCACTCTCACTTGTCACTTTCACACCTTTGCTCCTGCTGGGCCTCCACCTGAAACATCATTGCCCTTCCTCCCCCTGACCTGACAAGGCTACTCAGCTGACACCTACTCCTCAGAAGTGGGGCACTCCCCACCAGCCCCTGAGAAGGCATCTCTCCCCTCTTCAGGCTGCACATAACTAAGCCCGGGTCATAGAAATGATGGTAACAACAACAGCTACCATTTACTGAACACACTGAGCGAGGCACCACACAAAGCACTTTACGTGGCTTTTCTTAATTCTAGCCCTGGACCAGAGTAGTGTGATGACACTTCTACCTCCCCCACTAGACTGAGCTCCTTGAGGGCAGAAAGTGTATCTCATGCATTTCTGGATTCCCTACCTCAGCCCAGTCGCAGGGTCTGGCACAGAGGCAGGGCTCAGGAGATGAGGATCGGATGAATGAATTAATAATAACAACTATTTGTTAAGTGCCCCAGATACATCAGACATCCCCATCCATCCTCCCAATGCCCTAGGAGGTAGGGACTGTTATTACCCCCATCTCACAGATGCGGAAACGGAAGGTGAGAATGATTGGATAATTTGTTAAAGGCCACGCAGCTAGGAGGTGATAGGACAAGTTTCCACAGGTGAGGTGATATTCCTCCCACCAGCTGGTGTTTCCTAACCCCACTCACAGGTTCTTACTCCGGCACGTTCCATTCCCTGACTTCTAGCATCTCTGGTTTGATCCAAGGCAATAGGACAACAGCAGAGAAAAAGCACCTTCCCCCAGTGTGTGTGCTCATACATGCACGTGTGTGCACATGTGAGCGTGTGTACGTTGTGAGATGAGGCTGTGCAAGCCTGAATCCTCCCAGCTGAGCGCCTCTCTCCCCAGCCTCACACTCTCTTCCTTCTCCAGATGGACATCAGGGCCCCAGGTCTCCTCTGAGGCCACAGAGGGGCCCCTGACTGATGATGCTGCTTACCATCCAAGCTGCACAGATGTGGTACCACACAGCCACAGGCCTGTAGCTAATTTCAGTGATCACGTGTGGCCATGTGTGTACGCAGCCCGACTGTGACCAGGCACACGACTGTGTATGCATCTGTGTTTAGGTGGGTGTCTGTGGTTATCTATATGTCTGTGGGCTGGTGTGTGTAAACGTGTGTGTGTGTGTAGGACCAGAGGAACGTACGCTAAATGGTACCCTCAGAAGTCATGTGGCCCTGAACAGGGTCTGAAAGAGAAACAAAGAGAAAGAAAGAAAAAAAAAAAAAAAAAAAAAGCAAAGAGATGGATTTGATGCAGAGAGCAAGACAGATCAACACAGAGAAAATAAATAGATTTGTTTTACCCATTTTGGGTTTCTGTACCACCTAGCACAGATCCTGGTACACAGCCAGTGCTTAGTAAAGAATAAATCTTGCATGCATGAGAAAGACTCACCAGCTAAGAGATGGTAGGGGAGGCAGGGCCAGCACAGCCCAGTATGGTCCTCGGGCCCTGGTACCACCACCTCCTCTCTCCGCAGGACTATAAGTCTGGGACTGGGCGGAACCCTGCCCGGTAGGCACTTTTCCAGCCAAGGGGCAGCCCAGACCTGCCCCCCGGGGTCCTCAGCCAGGCCCAGAAGCTAGAGTCCCATCCACATCCAGTTCTGAGTGCTGTGGGTTCTAGGGGGAGGCCAAGAGCCTCCCAGGCTGGAGTCCTGCAGGGCTAGTCGGAGCCTCTAAACAGGGCCCTGCACCCCTGGCCCCAGGCCGGGCCATGCATGGGCTCAGCCCACTGCACACTCCAAACAGAATCAATTATATATTTAAAAGGTGCCGCCCCGCAATTCCTGGCGAGCCAGGAGAGCCATCCATCATGGAGCGGCCGTGTTTCACAAGCTGTCGAATTGTGCTTACATTGGTTAAAAGAATCTTTATATTTCATTAAGCAAGCAGATCGGCGGATGTCCCACCACAGGCACCATATAGATGGCTTTAATTTTCCAAATCTGCAAATGCATCCGTTATGTCCCCGCGTCCCTGCTGGCTGCGGCCTAATGCCCAGCCAATCGAAGAATCAAGCAGAATTTTATTAGGCGGCATTTTTTATAAATTAACGGCAGCACTGCTAGGAAACCACACGTAAGGCATCTTTGATTAAAAGGAAAGTGGACCCTTCCTTCGGCCACACCCGGCTCAGCCGCCCACAGGCCTACCCCATTTCTCTTCTTCTCTTCCTCTCCTTTTCTGAACTTTTAATTCCCCCTCCATTTCTTCTCATTCCCACGCACAGTGGAGAACCAGGCAGAACAACTTTGTTTAAAGGAAAGGAAAGAATGCAGGAGGGGAGGAACCAAAATTCTCTGAGCAATCTGCCTCCTCTGTTCCAAGCATGGTCAGACACATTATCTCACTACAAATAACAGCTACCTTTTTTTTTTTAAAATTTATTTTATTTTATTTTTGGCTGCATTTGGTCTTCGTTTCCGCGCATGGGCTTTCTTTAGTTGCGGCGAGCGGGGGCTACTCTTTGTTGCAGTGCGTGGGCTTCTCATTGCAGTGGCTTCTCTTGTTGCAGAGCACGGGCTCTAGGTACACGGGCTTCAGTAGTTGTGGCTCGCGGGCTCTAGAGCATAGGCTCAGTAGTTGTGGCACACGGGCTTAGATGCTCCGCGGCATGTGAGGTCTTCCTGGACCAGGGCTCGAACCCGTGTCCCCTGCATCGGCAGGTGGATCCCTAACCATTGAGCCACCAGGGAAGCCCCGACAGCTACCTTTTACTGAACATTTACCATGAGCCAAACCCTCTTCTGCTCACGTTAACAAGCTTCAATACAACCCTACCAGGTAGGACTTATTCCCCCACTATAGGAGTGAGAAAACTGAGGCTGAGAGAGGTAAAGTCACCTGCCCGAGGCCCCACAGTTACCAAGGGATAGAGGCAGAACAGGAACCCTGGTTGCTGAGGATCTACCTGGTATTTATTTCCAGTGTGTGACCGAGAGCTAGGCCCTGGTGAGGACTAGCCCTGGATGCCAACAGCACTGGGAGGGACTCTAGGGGGCCTGCTGCCCTGGACTTCCTGCCCTGAGAAATGCTGCCACCCCTTCAGCCCTGGAGGCTCCCCAGTGACCCTCTTGGGGGAAGAAGCCCCTGCTGCCTTTCCTCCTATCAAGTAGTTTGGAGACCAAAAAACTTTAGCTAGGCAGATAGAAGAACATGAACACATGAACCCGGGAGCTCCAGACCAGGGCTCCTTCCCCAACCCCAGGCTGCTATTGACCCTGGCTAGGGCCCTACCATCCCTAACCTCTTCTGTTACAACACTGACCCAACGGCTGCCCCAGAAGGGAGAGAAATCTTGGTTGGTCGGGGGAAGTGTGTAACCCAGCGTCGGCCAGCCACCTGAGGAAGCTGAGGAGGAGAGAGTCCTTCGTGTGTGTGCGCGTGTGTGCACACGAATGTGTGTGAGTGGGTAGGGGGTAGCTGACCAAGATGACCCAGACGCCTTCCAGCTCTGAGTTAGTGGGTACAGGATTTTTTTTTAATTCAAAACATTTTTTTAATTAAAGTATAGTTGGGAATTCCCTGGCCATCCAGTGGTTAGGACTCAGCGCTTTCACTGCCGGGGCCTGCTTTCAATCCCTGGTCAGGGAACTAAGATGATCCTGCAAGCTACGCCCCAGCCAGAATAATTAATTAATTAATTAAAGTATAGTTGATTTACAATGTTGTGTTAGTTTACAGGACTTTAAGAGAAGCTCTGTGCCCGGAACATGCCAGATACTCAACCATGGTAACCTCATTAATTTCTTACCCCAACTCTCTGAGGGAGGTACTATTATTATTCCCACTTTACAGATGAGGAATTGAGGCTCAAAGAAGGTGAGTCACCCTTGGCTGACCTGTTTGGGAACTGGAAAGCCTGAGCTGCCATCCCAATAAGCACCCCTATTCCCACATCTGTTCTGAGTTGCCAGGAATCAGCAATGGGAGTTTATGATATAAGAGGACACCGAAACCGCGACCTTACCCTGACCAAGAACCCTGCAGGTGCCAGGGCTAAGGGCAGACCTGAGATGAGGATACACCCAGCTGCTCCCTCTCAGATATTGTGTATCTTCCAGATCAACTCTCAGGTCACTGCGGAACCCGCCAAGCTCCCCGAATCTCCACTATCAGTGTCAGGCACACAAAAGTGCAGAAAGCCCAGGAACCAGCCTCTTTCTCCCCTTGCCAGGCACCAGATTCCCTTCAGCCATACCTCACTTCCCAGGACGGTAAGCCAGGGCGCCAACAATTCAGCGACTCGATATGGCCAGCAAAACCACAGAGAACAGCCAAGGACACATTCTAGAGACACACATATTTGTCATTTCCACTTCCCCACCCTGCTCCCTCCTAACCCTCTGCACCAGCACCCTCCCACCCACCGAGACACAGCTCCCCACAATCGCCATGCCTCCTCCTCTGGGAACACTGTCCCTCCACCAGCATTACGTGGAGAACTCCTGATCCCTCACACTAGGCTTACGCACCCCCTTCTCCAGGAAGCCTCCCCTGATAGGCCAGGCTGGGTCAGGTGACTTCTTGAACTCTCCATCACAGCATTACCTCACCAAACTGCAGTTGCCCATTTGCCTGCCCTTCACCCAAGATATCATAATAACTATTTTTTACCAGCCATCCTGAGACAGGCAGCATCTCATTTAATCCTCACAACAATCTCATCCCATTTGACTGGTAAGCAAGCTGCAAGCCAGAGACAGAAAGTCACTTGCCCAAAGCCACACAGCTACTCAACTTAGCCAAGATGGTATCCATGGAGTCTAACTCGAAAGCGTGAACTCAGTGCTCACCAAGAGCCCTTAACCTCACCAATCTGGGGCTCCTGCCAGGCAGGGTCTGGCTCCAGAGCAAGTACTCACTACCCAGCACAGGAGACATGAGACATTCATCCCACAAGTAAAAATAGAGCCACTGTTTGTCAGGCAATGAACTCTGGGGTAATGCAGTGAGTTCCAGCTCCAGGGGCTCAAATTCTAGCAGAATGGTCAGATGGTCAAATGCCCTGGGTGAAGCTCTGGGAGATGTGAGAAGGGCAGCAAAACCCCGAACTGAGGGAGCCAAGGCCCAGAGTCTCCCCACCTGCCTGCCCTGCCCTGCCCTACCCAGCAGGCAAGACCCCATATGTCCCCACCAGAAGCCAAGCCACCTCCTGGCCATAGCTTCCTTCGGCCCTGACTTTGCCACAGACTGAGCCCTGACCCTGTCCCACACCAAGCCCTGGCCACTGCTCTCGTCTTGGCCATGCCCCACCCCCCAGTGGCATTTGATACAGGCACCATGACTCACACATTGCTACCATTAACCCCACACTGCTTGATCCATGTGGTGAGGTAATGGGCTGTCGAGGTCCAGAATCTCCAGCATCCCCCTTCCAGCTCAGCTGAGGGCCCCCAAGTGGTCCTAAAGTTGAAGCCAAGGACCTCAGATGGTGGGCTTCAGGGTGTGTGGCTTTGCAGGTCAGATGGGGTGCTGGCCTCCAGGCACCTAGAACTCATCAGTTTCTCAAAGGAGATTCTCACCTAGCCTCTTGGCTTAGGGATGGCAACAGAGGTGGGAGGAAGAGGAGCGCCAGCGCAGAGATCTCCAGAGTTCTGGGTGGGTCTCAGGACAGACCCCGCCCCCGGGGCCCTCTTGAGGAGCCCAGGCGCTTAGTTCCCTACACAAACTGTTATCCATTAACATCCAATTATCCCTCGGTCCGAGCCATTAATTATAAATCAGCCGCTAATTGGGGTAATTAGCCCCCCGCAGGCTAATGGGCCGAGACTGAGGGAGGCCCTTCCCCCTACTGTTCTCAGTTTTTCTGAGGTGCTCAATGTTGGGGGAGTGCAAAGAAATCAGGCGGCTGGAGTTAATTTTTTTTTTTTTTTAAGGCAGGGAAATGCAGCGGGGGAAGGATGAGAAAATGAGACAGGCCAATTTTTGTTGTTTTTTCTCGAATCCCATCCAGCGTTTGCTCTGGAGGACAGGCTGGCTCGGGGGAGGTCTGACCGCAGGCCCTGGGAATCGAACTGTCAGGATAATTGCTTGATTCTCCTCTTCCTTTCCAGTAGAGATGCAGCTAGAGAGCCAGAGAAGACCGAGGAGACCTGGACCTGGACCGAGCTGGAGTGGAGCAGGGCAGGGTAGGCCACCAGCATTCCCGCCTCACACCCGCACAGAGGAGGCGGCCTCACTCGCCGGGTTTGCCCCGGCCCGGAGTCCCGCAGACACCAGCTGGGCTGCCCCAGGATCATCCAGACCCAGGCCTGGCCAGGCCGGAAACAGGGACAGCAAGTCCCTGCTCCTGGCCCAGGTGTGGGCCTCGGGCTGCTGGAGGGGTGTGTCTTGCTGACTAAGAGACCCCGGATGCCCCCGTGCTCAGACAGAAGTACGGATAGATACAGGGACGCTCAGCCATGGGGAAGCAAACAACCCTGGTGCACAGAGCCATGGGGGCTGGAAGGGGCCGCGAGACCCAGTGGGCTCCAGTGACCTGGGGACACACTGAAGCAGCGCCTGCAGTGGCGGTAGACTGGTCTCAAGTAACCCCGTCTGGGAAATGCACTCCGGCCTGGTGACCGCAGATCCAGGGGACTCTTCCCCGCCGCTGCCGCTGCGGGAAACCCAGCTAAAGTTGGAAGAACAGGCGGGGCCAGAGCTGAGATCCTCGGTCTTTGCGAGCTGGGATGTCCGCCCATTTGGCAGCACTGGGCCGAGTCAAATAAGTTGTCCGAAGAACAGAGAGGTGACTAAGCGGAAAGAGAGATTGCTGGATGGTGGGAGAGCAGGCCAGGATAACGGAGAGCCCAGCTCAGCACCCGTCTTACCCAAGGGGAAACTGAGGCGCAGAGAGGAGCAATGACTCGCCCAAGGTCAGAGATGATGGGTACTCAGTGCAGAACGAAGGTCCAGAACGGACCACATGCTCGGTTTGCCACTCACCGTCCCCCCAGCACCCCTCCCTAACCGGCCCGCCTGCTTGGTAATGGGCTTTGGCGGGCGACGGGCGTCGTCGCCTGGGGCCTTGATTAGATATTTATTGCTGTCATTTACATGGGTACCGCGGGGCGGCCGAGCGGGACTGGGGGGTGGGGGTGGGGGGGACTGGGAACGAGGGGGAAGTGGGGGTTAGCTCCTCAAGGACCAGAGACCTGACAGTGGGAGTAAGCAGCGGAGTGAGCATTGAGGCCCCGGGCTAGTGGTGGGAATCAGGGGAGCAGAGGCGGGGTGGGAGCTGTGGGCCGGGGGACCCTTGAGCTGAACCGGGTGAGGGGGAGAATTGGCGCTGTTGGTACTCGATGGGTGCCCTGGGGGTGTCTTGTGTGACATGCGTGAGTGTCCGTGTGCGTTTAACCTGTGAATTTGGTGCCTGTCTAAAGAGTTCTATGTGTCCAGCAGATCTGCCTGTGTGCCCCTATGTGTGTGTTCCTCTACCTGTGTGACTTCTCACCTGTATGTGTCTGAGTGAGCCACCCATAGCCCAGGTAACTCTAACCCATGCCTCTGACTCTGTGTGGCGGTCAGCGTGTGTATGTGTGTGTATCCCTATGTGTCTGTCCATCTGGATGGCCCCAAAATGTGTGGGTGTACAGGACTAGCTCAGAGATTGGAGAGGGAGGGGTCTCTGCCCCTAGGTCAGGTTCTGCAACCTACGGGCAAGTCGAAGTGCTCTAATCACCAAGCTCAATCGGGCATTCCCTCAGAACCCAGGTTTCAGGGCAGCGGGCTCGGAGGGGAGGGCAGTGGGCTGATCCCCCATTCCAGGCCTGAGAGGGCCAGAGTACTGTCAGCTCGGGGTCCTCTGAAAACTTTTGTTTCCTAAAGATCCACTAAGCTGCGTGTGAGGGGCTTTGCGGGGCTGGGTCTCCAGAGCAAGTTATGTTTGCATCGGAGCAGAGAAAAAGCTCCAATTTCGAGATACACAGGATTCTGCGTGTGAAAGTGGTGGGGACCAGTGCAGGGGTCCTCCAAAAACTCACCCATCGCCCTTGAAGTTGACTCGCCAGCCCGAGGTCGGGTGGAGCCCATCGGAGGCCTGGGTGCTCGCTCACCTTCGAGGTTGCCTTCGCCCAGGGCGGGTTTCTACTCCTCTGCACCTTTGCCCTTCTGTTCCACTTTCTACGTGGGGTCTGTGCTGCTGGCGGCACAGGTTCCCGCGTCGCAGCAGGAGTCGGAGCCCATAAGGTCCGAGGGGGTGGGGGAAGGTGTTTACCCCCATCCTGAGTAGCGATTCTCTGCCTCTTGTCCAAAGACTGTAACTACCCCGGCCACGGAGGAGAGATTTGAGCCAGTTGTCCGGATAATTTGCTCTCACTGGGCAGCAAATTCGATTTTTTTCTGACCGCCTACACAAACATTAGCACAGCTGGTTTGCAGAGAGGGGAGGTAGGGACTAAATTCACCGACCCTTTGGTCAGGCTGCCTTCTCTTTGGGGGAAAGACTGAGGATGAAGAGAAGTGAAACACGAATCCCTGCAAAATTGAAAACAACTCTCACTCCACCCCACCTAAAACTAATAGGCGACAGGACCTCCTAGTAAGAGGCCGGGCCCGGCCAACCCGCCTGCAGCGCACAGGATCCCGAGCTCGAGTGAGAAAGACCCGGCCACCCGGCCGTCGCGGCTGCAAACTGGGAACAGCACAATTTCGCGGCTGCGGCGCAAACAGCCGCCGTGAGGCCAACAGTACCCCCCCCACCCCCCAACACGCAAGGCCGATCGAGGCAGTAAAGCCCTCCTCTCTCCCCGACGTCCTAAACCCGGAGCCGCCTTAGAAAACCAGCACTAGCCCGATCGACCCCTTGCCTCTGCAGACTTTTCTAAAAGGAAAAAGATCGTCCCGCGCCCTGGGCGGACTGGCCCTGAGGCTGAGCAAGGGGCTTCGCGGGCTCCCTGCTTGGGGGATTCGAAACACGGAAAAAGGGCAGAAAGGGCGCGGATCCCGGCCTCCTCCCACCCCCCAATCCCGGACTCCCTCATCAGACAAATCACGAGCATGAGGAACACACACACACACACACACACACACACACACACACACACACACACACACACACACACACACAAACACCGGAGTCAGAGAAAGTTCGGGCCCCAGATCCGGGGCGAATTTGGAGGAGGAGAGGTTCCGCTCGGGCCCCCTACGCGCACCACCAGGGCTGCCGCGGCTCAGAGCCCGGAAACTTGTGATGGACGAGAAAGTTCAGCCGGCAGAGTCCGGGACACCGCTTGTCCCCGTCCAGAACCGGGTCACAGCTACCCGGTTTAGGAGCCCAGAGAGGAGAGTCCCTGGCAGTGCCACCAGCCCCTTGACCGCTCCACCCGAAGCACCATGAAGAGGCTCCAGGGGCTGGCCCTGGAGCTCACCCGACCCACGCCAGCCGAGGCCGCGGGAGGCAAAACGAATTCCAGGGGTGTAGGCCCGTTGCGCCCCAAACACCCACCTGGGGAACTCCAGCCCGAGGGTGCATTTACGAGGACAGAAGCTGGCTGAGCGCTGAACCACCCCCGACCGGAGAATTCGTGCAGAATCGCAATCCCGAGAGAAAAGGCTCACTCGCAGCCGGTGGAGTTTGAGCCGGAGCTGCGCGGGCCGGACCAATGCGAGACCCCAGGTAATGCCCGGGTCACCGTGGGGTTCGCCGGCCGGCGTGGATGCGGAAGCTGAGGAGGCACGGGCGGCCCCTGCCCTCCCAGGGCGGGGTCCTGGGCTGCGGGCCGCACCCCCTCCCCAGCCCCGGCCCCGGGCTCCGCGAAGCCCGGGGCCGCATCTGTTCCGCATTACCCCCGGCCACCTCCTCCCCGCCCCCTCCAAACTGAGAAAGATTTGTCTCCGCTTAATATCCAAACCTTTTTCGTATTTTTTTTTTCAGGGGCGAAGTAATATCTTCCAAATGAGGCAAAACCGTGACGGATCCGAAGCTTTCTCTGCGGGTGCCTGCGTCTCCGCGGGCCGAGGCTTCCGTCTCTGCCTCGGCGCGTTTCTGCCCAAGGCTCTCCTCTCTTTCTGCCTCGGAATTTCGAGTTCTGCGCTCTTTCTGGCTCCTTGGTCTGCTCCCTCTCTCTGACTCCGTTGTCAGCCCTGGTATCCCTCCCTCCGTCTCACCCTGCTTGTCTCCCGGTCTCTCCCAGACTCTTGTCTCCCTGGCCTTTTCCTCCTTCCTCTGTCCCTACGCAGTCTGTTTGTCTGTCTCCAAATCCCTGGCCCCAAGCAAACTTTCCGGTCCTCCTAGCGGGTCCGGGATTGCAGGACCACTAGAAGGGTGGCGGTCCCCAGAGCTCTCGGCCTGCGTCCTCCCCGTCCCGTCTCGGTCCTGCCGGCCCCGCCCGCTCGCACCTGGTCTCCCCGGCCCGCGCCGCCGCCGCCGCCGCCGCTGCCATCTACGCGCGCCTTGGCGGGGGCTGGAGTTTTAAACGGCGTTTCCCGGGCGCCCCGCGCGGGCCCACGCGCTCCCTAATGGCCCGGGTGGCTGCCAATCACGCGCCTCTCCCGCCCCCGCCCCGCCCCGCCGGTGAGGCAGAGCGGCCCTCGGCCTAGGCTGCCCGGGTTCGACAGTCCGTGGGTCTGTGGGCCCGATCAGCGTCCGTCACTTCCTCCGAATCTCCGTGTCTCGGCCTCCCGGTCCCCGGATCTCTGCCTCTCTCGGGTCTGCAGAAGCCATAGGCCAATCCCTAGGGCGAGGTGGATCTTGAGAAACCATCCCCTCCCAAAGCCTCACCCGCAGCTGGGCACTTAGCACCAGGGTCAGCAAGCGATGGCGTGGGAGCGCCCTGACTGACTCCCACGCCCACCGTCCCTCTTTGAGATCGGTCCAGAGCTACAGACATACACACACACACACACACACACACACACACACACACACACACACACACACACTGCTGGGCACTTAGCACCAGGGTCAGCAAGCGATGGCGTGGGAGCGCCCTGACTGACTCCCACGCCCACCGTCCCTCTTTGAGATCGGTCCAGAGCTACAGACACACACACACACACACACACACACACACACACACTCCCTATCAGTCCCACACCACCCACAGCCCTGTCAGCCCAATGCCACCACACCATCCCATCACCAGCCGTCAGAGCTCACCCCACACACACTCAGCCCCTACACAGCAGGGCGCTCCTAGCAGCCGGTCACCTATCTGGCAGTTGGAGGCCTCTTGGAGAGGCTGCTGGCCTGGGACTCAGCTTCACACGAAGCACACGCACCTGTCTCAGGGGGGACAGACACCTGCTGCCTGGCCTACGTGGGGAAAACCTCGGGCCTGGGATCCTCCCCGTTCCTACCAGTGCCCCACTCCCTCCAAGCAGGACCTGTTCACAGGAAGACGTGTTCTCCAGCTGGCTCTGGGGCCTGGCAATGATGAAGGCTGGCCTCCTGAAATGTCTGTGTGCCAGAGGGGCAGGTTAACGCCCACACTGCTGGTGGGGCTGGAGTGGCAAAGGACTGTACTGAAGCTCTGTGTGTGGCTGCTCTATGTAGAGGTGCTTGGCCAAGGGTGGGCAGGGTGTGGGGTGCGTATGGTGTGTGTCCCTGTTTAGTGGGATTCTGTGTGGCCTGCCTTTAGGCACAGTGGTAGCGACGACTGTGAGTCACATGTGGAGTGTGTCCTTGTGACCCATGCTCCCGTGGCCACAAATCCACGTGTAACTGCAGAGCCTCATATGGCCATAAGTCCTTTTTGTGTGTATAACCAATCCTTGTGCAACTGTGAGTTCAAGTGTGGTTGTGAATCCAGGTGTCTGAGTGCAGGACGGACACAGGGCAGGCACGTGGTTTTATGCTCGGGGTTGGGCAGCTGGACCCTGGTTCTGGCATTCCCTCTGGTCTGTGATGCTTCTGGGTCTAGCTCCTGAAAGCTGGTTGTTTCCTTAGGGGCAAAGGCATGGAGAGGCAGGAGGTACTGACTGGCCGATGCTGCCAGTAGATTTTAGAGTCCTGGCCTGGGTGGAGGAGGTCAGGAATTTTGGCCTGGGCAGGCCAGAAGGGGCCACAGACAGATTTGAGGGTCGATCCCCAGGCAGAGTTAGGGACTGAGTGCCTCAGAGGGGGACGGGGAGCGGTGGGCCTCAGAAGGGAGGGGAGAGGAGGGGGCGGTAAGAGGATTAGGCCGTTTAGACCCTTCCCTCCCACCAGGATCCCCCACCCCCAAGCTCCAGAAAAGATTTCTTCTGCCAAAGCAAAACCGTTTAGGCTCCATTTAAAGGGACAAGAAAGGTGGAGGCGGGGGCTTTAAATAACCTTTTAATTTCCCTTCAGGGATCTGGCCCTGTGAGGGAGGGGAGAGGAGAAGAGGGAAGGGAAGGGAAAGGAAGGGGAGCCCTGACTTTTTGGCCTAGGTAATCGGGACAGCAGCCAGGTGCTCGGTCCACATGCTGGAGAAATGGTAGGACGCTGCGCCCCCAGCTGGCTGGCCTCCACACACGAACACACGCACACAGATCATACTCGAGAAAATTATGACCCCCTATGCACACTAGTCACTCAGTCACACACACAGACCTGGATACAGATGCATGTGCAGAGGGTCACATTTAGAGACACACAAATGAAGGGGGGTGGTCACCAAAGTCCCTCCCATGGTAGCACAGATGTGGAGTCCCTCCCTGCCCCTAGCCAGCCCTACTTGGTAGTTCCAGGGGGGGTTTGCTGAGCGCACTCCCCGCAAGAGGAATCCTGGCTGCAATTGGGTCTCCCCTTCCAGCAGGAGGGAGCATCATCTTTCTTTGCCCAGGGACCCAACTCCAACCTATCCCTCCCTAGTACCCTCCTCAGACAGGACAGGGGCTGCTGGGCAGACTTGGAGGTGAGGACTCCAACCCCACCTAGGCCTGACTTGGGGCCAGGCCCAGACTTGGGAAGCAGACTGTTAGGGAGAGCACAGGTTCTGCTGGTGAGCTGAGGGCTACTGAGGGCTCCAGGCGGTGGGTCATGGGGCTCAGCTAGGCACCTGCTCTTTGAAGGGACGTGTCTGCCACACAGACTCTGGGCCCAGCTGGGGAAACCCTTGTTTGCCTCCTACCCAGGCCCTGGCCAGTGCCAGCTGTCCCAGTCCTAGAGGTCTGGAGGTGGTGGCTGGAGGGCCAGTATGCCTAGAGCCTCACGATACACACTGGTCCTCCACACAAGGGGACACCATGGGCTGCTCATTCACACTCCCACCCCGTGCACTTCCAGACACATGGTAGCAAAGTGCTGGGCTCTGAGTTGATTGTGGATTCTTATGGGGAGGGGTGCACCAAATCCCTGGCATGTGCTGGGACAGAAAGAGAGGAAAACAGGGTAGGAGGGCTAAGGGGAAGGTGTCTTTGGGGAGGTCTGGGGTGGTGGAGAGCTTGGCATGCCACAATGTGGGTGGGTTTTACTGATTTACCAAAATGATTCCGCAGGTGCCACCGTCTAGACAGGAGCTAAGAAATGGAAATGATTCAGGGCCTCCCTCCCTAGCCTGTTCCTGGAGCCTCCCCACCTACCGCCCCAGGGCTGTAGCTGACACCTTCAAAGGGCTTAAAAGGAAGGCATCCCAGACTGGTTGGGGACCCGCCCCCAATAGACTTTCTGGGGGCTACTGGGGCTGGGAGTGGAGGCAGCCGTGCATTTTGGGAGGTGTTGTGTGTTTGTGTGTATTCATTATCCCGTGAGTTATGCGTATGTTGTAGTTGCAGGTATATATTCCTATATTTGTATGTAACATATGTGTGTACAGGTTTAAATATGTAACATATGGATGCAGACTGTGCCTTTGTGGGCTGCGCGCATGGGTGTGTGGGGAGATGTTTCTAAATTGGACCAAGGTGGTGGGTAGGCAAGGGAGGGGTTAACTTAGGAACTTTGGAAAAGCGGGTGCTCACAGGGCTTCGGGCAGCCTGGAAACCGAGACCCCCGCATGCCAGACGTCTGTGCAAAAAGACCTGGGAACTGAGTGAGAATCCGAGGTTCCCCGAAAGTCCCAGGGCAGACCCTAGCCCTGCCATTTCTGGACTCGGTTTAGAGCAGCAATGCCAAACCCAACCCCCCTAATCCCCCGCACGTACAAACACTCTGAAAGAGAGGCCCACTCAGCACCAGAGGGGAGGGGCGGGGTGTCCGGATGCGGCCACTCTCTAGGCGCCCCAGACGGGCAGAGGATACCCTCGAATTGCGGGGACACCCGGCTGCGATGTCGGAGGCTCGCCGCGGAGGCTGGAGACCGTGCCGCCCTGCGCTCCTTCCCGGAGGCCCACTCTCTGCGTCCGGATCTGCCGGGATTCGGAGGCCTCATCCGGGCTCGGGGTTGGCGGGGTGGGGGTGGGGGCCCCGGTGCCACTCCCCATCCTGGCCCGCTCCCGCCCCCACGGCTGGCGCTCCCCCGGGCAGTGGCTGGGGGGTGGGCGGCTTAGAGCTAATTCGAGAGCTAATGGCGGCGGCGGCCCGGCCCCCCGCGGCCCCGCCCCCCCACCCCCACCCCCAGCCCCGGGCAGGGCCGCGGGCCGCCCGCATCTGCGCGATCCGCAGCGATTCATCATCGTGATCCATGGCGCGCGCTGACGGCGGCCCCGGCCGCGCTGACAAGACTAACAAAGCAATTTGCCACGAGCCATCTCCTGGACAGGTTATTAGCGCGGCCGCCGCTTAAAGAGCCCTTCCCCCGCCCCCAGCCCAGCGCGGGGCAGCTACCTGCTCTGTCCCCTCCCTCCACCCGGCTGCTGGCCCTCACCGCTCAAAGATACCCCTGTGGATTCCTGGCCCTCTCCGACCACCCCAAAGCGTCCCCCCCACACACACACCCTCTTAGTTGCCACGCGCGAGTTCCTTCTCCCCTAGCTGGGGTAGCACCACCTGTTGGGGGCCCCATCCCCCATCAGCTCCTGCCCCCCAACCGCTCCCCAAATCCCCCACAAGCTCCTGGCCCCTTCCCACCATCTCTCAGCCTTGCCTCAGTGCTGACTTAGCCCCTCACCTTCTCACTCCCAGAAGTTCCCCCTCCTCTCCACCCTCCTCACCTCCTCTCCCCACCCCGTTGCCATCAGGGATTGGAAAACGCTGTTTATTCCCAGCTTTGCGGGGAGGGGTTCTCCTGCCGTGTCTTTGAGTTTCCTCTGACCGCTCTTGCTCCAGGTGATCTTACTGTCCGGGGTGAGGTGGCCCAAGGCCGGCTGGATGGCTATGGAGGGAGGACACTGTGACTTCTCCAAGAGTACCCTGACCAGGGACATGGTGAGTCCGGTGGACTTTTCTCTGAGGGAGGCCATGAAGGCTGGGGGGAAATGTTGGGCACCATCCAGAGGCTTGGAGAGATGCAGAAACTTGCTGAGGGCCACACAGCAGATCAGGGCAGAAGAGGGACTGGAACCAGGTGTGTGGCCTCCGAGGCCTGGGCTTCATCCCTGGCTGCACCGCTCTGGGAAGTCAAAGAGGCCAAGAGACCAGGGTGCCCTCACTAAGCAACTGCCCTCCCACCTGCAGAGAGGGGTGGGGAGAGTTATATGTGGGTGTGTGCGGGACCAGATTTATCTGGATATAACATAGATAATGAAGGAAAGGAGCGATCCCCAAAAGCAAAGTAACTATTTGGTCATTTCAGACAAGTCTATTTCTTGAAAGAATTCTCTGGGTAGAGTGGACACAGTCTGGTTCTTTAGATACACGGCAGGACTGTGTGGGGGAACTGGACATGCCCTGGATGAGCTCCTGGGTGTGTGTCTGGGTGCATGGATAAAGCCAAGTGTCCATGTGTGTACTTGCACAGGGTGGGGTCCCTCTGAACTTACGGAGGGTTTCTCTGTGTATGTGTACACTGGGGGCTAAGCTTGTGCCGTTGTGTGTACATGGGGGCCTGGGAGGGGCAGCGTGTGGCACCTGTGTGAACGTGTGTGTGCACACCTAGGGTAACTGGGCTTCAAACTAGGAAGGAGTCCCCACCCCCTTGTTCACTCTTCTCTTAGATCCAGCCTCAACACTCCCAAACTGTCAGCTTCTGCAGCTAGGCAGTGAGGAGAGCCAGAGCCCTGCTCTGAGAGCCTGGGGGAGCTGCTTCTGAGGGATCCGGATCTAGGAGGGGAGCTCTTTCTGCAGGGCAGGTGGTCTGGAACCTCCACTGTGGGCCAGGTTGGTGCTGAGCATGGAGGTTGGGGCCTGGGGAATGGACCTGGCATCGGGAACCCGGCTTTTTCTTTTCCTCTGGCCAACCAGGCCGCTGTGTCTTCACCCACAGGGAGGCCCAGCTCTGTCGCTGCGCCACCACTGCGTCCCTGACGTGAAATATGGGGGGCGCAGGCCGCGCTGGGGAGATTTGTCATCTGTGCTCAGCGGGTGACTCTATCTGCAGACTATTAGAGTATAAAATATATTTTACAAGAGTTTTAGCTACAGGTGACTTGCTCTTTATTACTAGATGTGGGCAAAATCAATACTTCTGTAACTAAAAGATCATTTATTTTGCTTTTTGAAACATTTTTCAACAGGGGCACTGGCTAAGCTTGCAAAGCTATGATTAAGAGTTATGGCGGTGCCTGTTTCTCTTAACCCTTGAAGGACCACAGCCCAGGCTCTCCTAGCGCTGGTACCTGCCTGTGGAAAGCCAGACACATAGACACGCATCCCAACTGCAGCAAAGACAGGCACACAGATTGAAGTGCACAGGCCCCCACTCCAATAAAGCCATCATGCAGATACACTGATTCTCATAGATGTATACAAAAACTCTCACCGGTACACACAAAAATACAGCAGCATACACACTCCTTCCCACGCAGAAACCCACAAATCAAATGCACACGTGCTTCCCACCAGCACATGCTTCTGCACACAAATATCTTCCATCTCATGCCCTTACACACTCACACCTACATACCATGACACTAAGATGTGCACAGTCACATTGTGCTAACTTCTGACCAGTGGCCAGCCAAGGGTGGGGATTCTGAAACAGGTTGGAAGATGCTGAGAGGGGTCTCATGAATGCAGCTCTGGCCACTGCTGGACAAGGAATGGAGAGAGCCCAGGAATGTCAGGGATCTGTGGAACCTGGGCCTTACTCCTGTCAGAGCTCAGCTCTCCTCAAGCCCTCATCCCCATGACAGCCCTGCCCCTTTGCTGTCAGCTAAAGCAGGGGGTGGTTTTTCTGGAAGCTGCCATATACGAAAGCTGTGAAGTCATACAACTCTGTCAAAGCTGCTCATTGGTGACCACCCCTGTCCTGGGTGGGTTCAGAATGATTAAGTGGCCACATACCATTCCCAGAATGGCATCCTCTAACCAGATTGGAGGTGTCCTCTAGCCGTTATCTGAGTCAGCAAATCAGCATCAGCCAGTTGTTATTTATCTCAGGGTTGGGGAGAGACATGGAGGTGACAGTGACTTAACCCACCCATAGGTGAAGCTCTAATGGTGAGATTCCAGACAGTGAGGTTGACTAAGTGTATCAGTTATCTATTGCTGAATAACAAATTACCCCTAAACTTAAGTGGCTTGAAACAAACGTTGATTATATCACAGTTTCTGAGAGTCAGGAATCCAGGAGCAGCTTAGCTGGGTGGTTCTGGCCTGGGGTCCTTCATGGGTTGCAATTACACGGGTTAGGGCTACTTCATCTGAAGTCTTGTTAGGGCTGGAGGGTCCTCTTCCAAGAAGGCTCATTCACAGGACTGGCGGTTGGTGCTGGCTCTCAGCTGGTGTGTCTCAGTTCTCCTCCATGTGGTCTCTTCAGCAGGAGAGCCTGGACTTCTTTGTATGGTGGCTGGGATCTGAGAGAGAGAGAAAGGTCAAATAGAAGCTGTAGTCTTCTATTTGAAGCTGTAAGCTAATCTTAAAAGTGACATCACTTCTGCTAAGTTTCAGTCATTATAAGCAAGTCACTAAATCCAACCCATACTCAAAGAGAGGAGAATTAAGCTCTACCACTCAAAGGAGGAAGTATTGAAAAATTTGTGGACATGTTGTTTAAACTATCACAACTAGGCAAGGGGACACTTGCATTCCACCTAGTGTCTTCAAAATGACAAGCACCTCTTGATGGCCCCAAACCCTAGAAAAACCATGGAGCATCCTGAAGTGGGGAGGGCATGGACAGGTGATCGTGGGGACTCAGAGGTAACCCTTGCTCAGGACTACAGTAGAGCAGTATCACATGCACAGTAATTAAATGCATGCACCCTGGAGCCAGACCGTCAGGGTTCAAATCCAGCCTCCGCCACTGAGTAGCTGTGTGACCTTGAGCAAGCCACTTAACTCCATGCCTCAGTCTTCTTACTTGTCAAATGAGGGAAATACTAGTACTTATCCCTTGGGCTGCTGTGAGCATTAAATGAGTTAACATTAAATGAGTTAACATTTAGCGTAGTACCTGGTAAGTGGTAAATGGCACATAAGTATTGGCTAATGCTGTCAGTTCCTACCTCTCATTGCAGCCTGTGGGCTCTTTCTCACAAGGGATTTATTGAGCACCTTCAGTGTTCCTCAGACTAACCTCATACCCCCACCACCAGCACCCCAATTACCCTGGTTGGGGGCTAGGCAGGGGGCTGGGCTCCACGAGCTCTATTTTACCCCGCCAGCCCAGTACTGCCTTTTGTGGCCTCTCTGGGAATGTTGTGCAATATGTTGGCCACAAACATTTTATGAGTGAGAGGACAGGAAGAAATTTTCCTCTATTGACCCGCAGTCAAACCTTCTCCTTCCCCCTCCTCTTCATGTGTCTCCTTGGCAAGAAGGGGGACAAGGTGAAGACCACCCTCTCAGCAGAGCCCCTAAGGAGCAGCCCAATCTCAGGACCTCTTCCTCCAACTTCCCCAGGGCCAGACCCGAAACAGCTGCTGCCCCCCAGCCCCTGGCATGTAGGGGTGGGAAGACCTGGATCTAGGGGACCTGAATGCATAGGACCTAAGGCCTTCAGCCCCTTGGGGCAGGCACGCCCTCTGAGGTCACCTGGTCTAAGAGTCCCAAGACCTTTCACCCAAACATCAAGAAAAGAGAAAAATAAGATTTTTGTAGGAAATTGTTCCTAAAGCTATGTCTATTCAATATGAAGCTCTAACCTCTCTATTTGGGATTATGTCTTTTCAACTTTTTTGACATGAAAATATCCTTTCTTTTATGAAATCATTCTGACAGCGGTTGATAGTTTCCTCTCAGTGCCCTTATATGGACAAATTAATAGCTGGCAACTTTATGCTGGAAGCCACATTTTTAAATATTACTCTCTTCCATGCAGGAAGCACAAAACTGTCCCCACCTCATCAAGAAGGCCTGCTGACCGCTAGCCTGGGTGAAAGGGGGGGCTCATCACATTCCTGCCCCAGCTGGGCCTGCAATGTGGTATGACCCAAGACAAGCCCCTTCCTCTCTCCAGCCCTGGTTGGTCTCCCCATCCACGCAGTGAGCAGGTGGGACAGATGTTCTTTCTCAGTCTATGGTCTAGACCCACTCTGGCCTCTACACTGGGTGCCCTTAGCCCTCCTCACCCTGAGATGACCACAGGTGGATGCTGATATGCTGCGGGGGGGGGGGCGGGGGCGGGCAGGCGACGCCTGGGAGTCACCTCCAACTACCCTGAAATGCCCTTCAACGGGCTCCACTGGAGACTCAGTCTCTGAGCTGGGGGCAGGGAGATGGGAGGGGTCTTCGGCCTTTGGCCAGGGAGACCTTCGTGATGCGCCAGGGAAGGAGAGAAGGATTTGTCTCAGGGGCTCAGTCTGCACTGAGTTCTCGGAACCCCCTCCCCTTCCTGCCCCCAAGGCTTGGCTGGAGCACAAGGGGCCCCTTTGTGGGACCTAATCTCAAAGCACTGCGGCTTTAGCGACCTTCAGGGATGAAAGCGCTAGGAGCTGGCGGCCGGGAGGTGGTGTGGGGGGCAGCCCCGCTAATCCCTGCGCTTTCGCCAAACAAAGCTGCCAGGAGGGGCTGGCTCCTGGGAGATGATCCAGAGAACCAATTCCTGGAGCCTAACCCGCTCTGACAGCCCGAAAAGGAGAGGCCCACTGCCCGCCCCAGTGGCCCCAGCTCGGCCTTAGAGGCTGAGGGGGGCCTGGCCTGGGACCTTTAGCACTTTCTCCCACCCAGCCATGGACACCTCTCCCTGCCTGTGAGGACGTTTTTCTACTTCCCCTCCACGTTCAGCTCCACGGGCCCCCTCATTCCTCAGCCCCAGACGCCTCAACCTCTTTTGAGGTCCTGATCCTCTAGTCCCCCAATACCCTGGTTCTTAACCTTCAGCCCCTAAATTCCCCAATACCTCAAATCCTCAGCCCCCCAGTATCCCAATCCTCAGTATCCCAGACCCAAATCCTTTAGCTCCAGTCTTCTGTCTCCTAATTTCGCAACTCCAGTTCCAACCCCCAACTCCCAACCTCTTGGCTTCCCAATCTCCACTCTCTAGATTCTCAGCCCCCAATCCTTAATTCTCCAGTCTCCCAGCTCTCCAGCCTCCACAGCACACCAACCCCTGTCCTCTCAGCCCCTCCCCTCCTGGTCTGACCTGATGTTCCTACTGTTACCCGGGATATACCTGGCTATCTCTGCCCCATTCCATACCGTCTGGCCAGGCTTCCTGTGCCCCTTGTGCCCAGACCTGTACTCACCTTCTCATGGAGAGGACTGAGGAGGGAAGTGATTCTGACTCAACCCTGATTAAACCCACGCCTCCCACCAGACCCTCCCTCCAGCTGTGATCACCCTGGAATCCTGAGGCTCCATCCCAGTCTCACAGGTGAGCACATCATCATGACCAGAAGAAGGGGCCGGGGTCCCTCCTGGGCTCAGTGGTCTGAGAAAGCAGCCCAGCGGAGGGGAGGGGTGTCAGCAGGGCTGGGCTTTCTGCTGCCTCATCTCCCCGCCGGCCTGAGGAGACCCAGGAGGCAGAAATCTCCACCAAACCCAGAGAGAGCCAGGTGATAGGTAGGAAACACCTAGGCCAACAGAGGCCACTGAAGAGCCAAGATGGCTTTGGGGCCCACAGGGGAGGGGTTGGGCAGGGCAAGAGGGTTGGATTCCCAGGAGAGGGGTGGGGGCCAGGCTAACCCAGAGCATTTTCCCACCGTAGCCTCTGCCGTCTCCACTCACTAATCTGATTACGATATTTACCAACCTCCCATGGCCTGCTTGGGGCAGAGGGGGGTGTTACACTGAGGATCTCAGTTCCAGTTCCCAGCAAAATGGGAGGCCCAGAAAGGTGTTTATGGGCCTGAAGTGACTGTACCAGGCCCTCCCCCTCCTGCCTGCCCCAGGTCACAGGGCTATGGGAGACCCCTCCCCATCAAGTTTAGCCTTCTTCAGCAAGTGTCCCCTGTCACACTCTGTCTCCAAGTCACTTCTGGGCCCATCATGCTGTCCCATCCCAGAGCCATGATTATTATGATATTATGGAAGCCTGGGCAGTGCCTTCCTTCCTTCCGAAAGATCAAAACTTTAGTGGTGAGCTTTTAGGCACTGAGGACAGGAGGTTGGTGGCATACCCCAAGGGGCTGCTTCACCTAGTTGGAGTAAATGTCACACACACTTGCTTTGACCTCACACCGAGGCTCAGCCCCTTCCCAAAGTGTGTGTAGAGGGGGAAGGGGGTGCATTGTAGCACCTGTCTCAGGTTTTGCTGTGAAAAGAACAGAACAAACCTTGTTTTCTCCCTCTCTCTCTCTCTCTCTCTTTCTCTCTCTCTCTCTCTCTCTCTGTCTGTCACACACACACTCCTGTGCACACACATGCACACACTATTTATTAGTGTGTCACAGACATGGTCACACTGTCACACAGGGAAGGCCCACCCCTCCCAGCCCCCTTCCTCTCCTCCGTACCACTGGGCACCAGACAGGTCTGTCGGGGCTTGGCTTGGGCGTGCTCCTTCCCCAGCTGGTGTAGGTGTTAGTGCAGTGGAGGGAGGACACTGCCTGTATCTTAGGGAAGCCATGGGGAGACTCTTACTCCTTATCTCCCCCAGATGGGATGATTTGAGAGGCGGAATGCCAGTCTCCAGGGTCGAGGACAGTGGAGGTGGTCCTCCTCAGAGGAACCACAGCACCTCTTCCACCTCCCTCTACCCCAGAGGTCTAAGGCCAAGCTCATTCATCCTTCGTAGGAGTTCAAATAGAGAAGTAATTCTGGGAAACAGGTAAGAGTTTCTTTAAAAAGCAAACAAGACAAGGCCAAATTCAGACTTGGACAAAGCTCACCCTCTCCTGAGGGCCCTCTAGGGTTCCAACCCACAGTGTACTGAACACTCACCCCTGTGGGCTATTCCGGCTCTGGGCAATTTACAGCTGTGGGGTCTGAGAATAGAAAAAGGATTGGGCGCCCCCTGCTGCCGGACATCCAGAACTGCACCCTCTCCCCAGGGTGCCCGGGCCAAATGACCCCTCTCCCCCCAAATCACACAAGGCCTCCTCCTGTCACCTGTACCACCAGTTGGGTCAAAGAACCTATCCTGCCTTGGGGTCCCAATTCCCTACTGGTAGCTGATTGGAAAAGGGTATGGCCTGGCTGAAGTAGGAGCAGTTGTCGGGGAAATGGAATGTCACAGGCTGAATCTTGGCTTTTTTAGCCCCTAAGGGGCTAAGCGGGTGGAGAGACTAACACAGGAAACTGGGTAAGAGAGGGGAAGACTGTGGCCCAGAGACTAGGGAGGAGGGGACAGGGGAGAGGAATCTGATGAGGGAGGAGAGAGGGGACAGAGCAGAGGGGCACAGGTGAGAGGACATAGTGAACAGG
This sequence comes from Physeter macrocephalus, assembly GCF_002837175.3. Lineage (NCBI taxonomy): Eukaryota > Metazoa > Chordata > Mammalia > Artiodactyla > Physeteridae > Physeter > Physeter macrocephalus. The sequence continues at coordinate 46,371 of NW_021145641.1, forward strand.
ACAGGTGAGGTAGACACAGGTGATGGAGAAAGAAGGATGTGCACAGGTGAGGGCACAGGTGATCTTGGCAAGAGCAAATGGCACAGGGAAGGTGCAGAGTGAATGGAGGCCACCAAGGGGCTCACGAGCAGGAGTCGGTGCCCCCTGCCGCCTGCCATCCACGGGTGCACATCCGGCCCTGTGTGTCCAGCCAGCCCTGTGACTGATGGCCAGGCCCCCGCTGGGGCACTGAGGGCAGGCACTCAGCAGAGGCAAACAGCTTGGACGTCTGTAGCTTCTGGACTACGGGGCATGGTGGAGGCAGTGGGCAGAACAGATTGAGTTCAGTGCTGTGGTCAGAGGTCCAGACCTGGGGGTGGGGTCAGGGGGCTATGGTTGTGAGCCAGGCCCCAGGGGTCCTTGCACAGGCAGGCCCAGCCCCTCTTTCCTGTTGCAAAGCTCGGAAGGGAGCCCTGTCCAGCTGGGCTGGAGTCCAGTGCGCCCGGGCTTCCAGCCTGCCGGGTCCCATTCAGGGCAGGACAGAGCCCTGTGTTCTGACCCCGCCTCCCAGCCGCCCCCCCAACACACACACTATGCCCCCAGCACCGACAGCCAGGCCTAAAGAAGGGAAGGGGCAAGCTCACACTCTACTCTCAGCCTCATCTTCCTCCGCCCCTTTGCAGTTGTATATGCATGGGTGGAGGGGGTGTTAAGGAGACCATACTTACAGATTGTCCCACCCCAAATCCATGATTCCTGCCTCCCAAAGCGCTTACCCTCCCCGTCCCCTGTGGGAGAAAAGCCAGCTTCGTTACCTCCCTTTCTCAGCAAGAGCCTTTTGGAGGGGAGAGGGAGGCAGACTAGGGTGGACAGTGTGTAGCTCTCCCATGGTCGCGCAGCAGATGAGCTGCGCTAGGACCTGGCTGTCCTGCATTATCCAGGGCCCTGTGGTGGGTTCATCCATCTGCCCCCCCGCCTCTTAGAACCTTTCCACACACACATTACACAAAGGCCAGAAGATCTGTGGCCATGAGGAGGGGTAGGGGCCCGGGGAAGCAGACTTGAGACCCACCTTCTGTCTCCACATCCTATGAGGTTTTCTTGGTTGTGGGGTGAGTACCCCTAGGGGTCTCAGGGCCCTGGTACCAAGAAAGAAAGTCCACTCAGGACTCCAAATGAGGAAACACGAAGCAATGAGACAGGTGGCCAGGGAGGTGCTGAGCTTCCCATGTCTCAGAGAGTTCAAGAAGAGGCTGGAGAAGGAGGCTGGATGGGATGCTCTTGAGAATCCTTCCAGACCTGGAGCCCCGGATGCTCCCAAGTAGGAATGGAAAAAGTCACCCTCCCTCAGTAGGGACCCCTTGTTCCCTACTCCTCTTCCTCCCCAGCACATGGTCAGAAGGAGAGAGTCTGAGGGGCCTCATTTCTCCAACTTCCCTCCCCCAACCCCCAGGTTCCCCAAGGGAGCCTGGTGTCCAGGCTTAAAGATGCCCCAGTCCAACCCCCTGCAGCAGCCCCCTCCCCGAGCTCCCTCGCCTCCACAAGCCTCCTGTATGCCTGGCTGGGGGGGCATGGGGGGATGGGGACGCCAAGGGGCTGGGGAGGGGGCTCATCATCAGTTGCGGCGCTGCTAATAGACCATCCTCGGCCACATCCTATTACAGCGCAGCCCCTCCTCAGCCCCCAGCCTGGCCAGCCTGCGCCTCTCTGCGGCCCCGGGGACCAGGCATCAGATTGGAGTCAAGATTCCGTGAGTGTCATTTGCCGTTGATGGTGCTGATAATAGGGACAGGCTGGCGGGCGGGAGCGGCGGCGCAGAGGCGGATTCTCTATTAAGGCTTCCCCCCTCAGCGTGCAGCAAGCGGGAGGCAGGCCAGAGCCAGCGCTGGGCAGGCGAGGCCGAGAGAGTTCCGTGATGGGCTGGGCAGCTTGCCTCTGCTGCTGTCTGCTCCATCAGTGCAGGCCAGGCGTTGGCAGGCATCTCAAGGCCTGGGCAGTGATGGGGTCAGAGGATGCCAAATTCCAGGAAGGGGGTGGAGGACAAATGGGAAACCCCAGCCCACGGCTTTGCCACACTGTGCCCGGAGAGTCTGCCTGTTTCCATCCTACTTCACTGCCAGGGACCCAAAGCCCCTGCTGCTGAACAGAAAGGAAGGTCCTTGCTATCCTACCTGCTTTCAGAGCGGAACCATACAAAAGGTCAATAACACACACACACACACACACACACACACACAGCACCAGGGAAACCTGGCAGAGCCTCCTCTCAGCAGCCGAAAGCACTACTGGGAACTTGGCTAGTGGATGCTCCTATAGGTGACTTCACTGCCCCTGCACCTCCTCCAGGACCACCACCACTGCCCAGGCCCCCTCCATTACCACCATCCACAGTACACAACACTCGCTATCGCTGTGCCCCACTCCATCATTGTTGCCACTCAGCAAGTGTTTAAGTGCACAGGCTCTAGAGCTCCTCCAATTACTAGCTAGCTGTGTTACCTTCATCATCTTTAAAATGGGGATAATATGAGCTAGCTCCTAGGGTTAAAATGATTAAACAAGTTCCTACATACAAAGAGCTTAGAATGGCACAAGGCACATAGTTAGTACTCCATAAATAGTGTTGCTGTCATTATAATCTCTGTTCTGACCATTATCAGTTTCATTACCACCATCTCCACCCTCATCATCACCACCTCCACTGCCTTCCTTAATAATATTAGCAGCTATCACTTACATAGTATTCACCAGGTTCCAGGCATTGTTCTAAGTATTTTACATATATTAACTAATTTCGTCCTTATGACAACTCTATGAGGTAGGCACTCTTATTATCAGATGAGGAAACTGAGGCACAGAAAAGTTAAAATAACTTGCCTAAGATCACACAGCTAGCAAATGTCAAAAGCAGAAGTCGAACCCAGGCTGAGTTCTTATCTACTATGCCAAGTTCTCTCCCATTAGGGCCTACTTCTTTGCCTACAGTATTGCCACCTTTTGACTGTTGCCGATACTTCACCATCACCTGCACCATGATCAGCACCCCAGCTCTCTCCCCCACTCCGTTAGCACATTAGTACCATCACCACTACCTCCATGGCTGTCTCCGTCTCCACGATCATCAGCCCTATGCCAATCTCAGCCACCACCAGATTCTCAGCACTGCTACGCACAGCCTACCCAGAACAGAGTCTTGCTTCTGCCTTCCCTAGGCTCTGCGCCCTGAGAGGTGTGAATGTTCCCAGTGATTCAGACCTGTTCATGTGGCCAGATCTGGAAAGGACAGACAAAGAAATTTAAATTGCTACGAAGCTATTCAGGTGCGAGCTAGAATTTAAGGTTGGTTGGACCCTGCAAGATGTGCTTTGCAAAGCTGACTTCTCAGTTCCCCCAGGACGCCTAGTATGGTTTAAACACCCTTTTAGCGTTCTGAGAGCTTCTCATGTGGAAAGACACCTTCTACCTCACAAACAGTTGAGCTGAGGACAGATTCATCTGCACAGACACAATCCCCCCATTTGGCTACTTAGAAGTCTGTCTTCTCAACCCACTGACAGCCTGTAAGTGGCGGGGACACAGCCTCATTCCTCTCCTTGTCCCATTTCTTCTCCAGTCCTCCACCCGACAACACACACCCAACACCAGTGAATAAATGGACAGATAAACTCTACTTGGGGCTGGAAGGGGAAGAAGGGTCTTGCTGTCCATGGTACTGAGACAGCCTTGCTCTTTAGGGACACACTTGTCCCCTAGAGACACACAAGGTCCCCTTTTGTTCTTTACAGATAAGAACTAGTCTTTGATTTTTCCAGGGCCCATCACAAGTTGCCACTCCCATCTCTGTCCCCCTTTACCCACCTTGGGGGTGACTCAAGAAATTGCCACGTTGAGCTTGAGTGGGTTGCGGGCCTGAAATTTAGTAGACTAATGTTTTCCCTGAGCTTGAAGTTTTAGCCCTCTCCTCAATCATCAGCACCAAGCCACCCCAAGCAGGCAAGCCATCTTCATAAAACAGCACACTTGCTGTGCAAACCCAGCAGGCAGGGTCTTGAGCACCCCCCTTCCCTCTTGTTGGCCACCTCTGCAACCCCTATATGGAAATCCTCTGATTCCTGCTGCCCAGTCTTGCCCCCCTGGCTAGATAATTGGATGCCTTTCTTTCGAAGATCCCTGCTGGTTTCCAGCTGTGTCGAGGGTACAAAGTAAACAGGAGATGCTTGGGGGCCTGGCACACAGTAGGTGCCATCAATTTTCGAGGCACTGTGGGCAGGAACCCCTTCCTCTTTGCTGGTCCCCACCCTCACCCCCAGGGCCAGCGTGGAACATGCCCAAACTGGAGGAGAGTGAGTTGGACTTTGCCTCTTCACCTGGTCAGAGAAGAGAAAAGACAGCAAGAAGGCCCCAGGCAGACATGGGGTCTCACTCCAATCTTCACCCAGCTCGCCCCTGCCCCCAGCCTCAGATGGGCCATGGGCTTCTCTCTCCAGGAAGGTAATGGCTTCTGGCCTGAAACAACTGAGCCGCTGAGCCACTTCAGATTGGCCTCCCTCTCCCCACCCACTCCTCACACACTTGTACTTGGGGGCTGGAGGGAGGGGGGTTCTGTCTGCCTCCCCTCAGGGCAGACTGCCCAGACTAGTTCCCCGACCTGTGTGTGCTCTCCTACGTAATAAAACTGAATGGGGGAGGGGAAATTGTCGTGGATCCCAAGGAGTCTCCCTTCTCCCCAGCCTCCCTCCTTTGGGGGAGGGGGTGTCAGATTTCATCGGCTGTTGGATTTTTTTCTGCGGTCTGCCTCTTCTAAACTGATTATAATATTGTAGTAACAACAACAGAAGTTCCCACAGCTTGAGCACCTACTCTCTGCTAGCCACTCTGCCACATGCTTCATATTTCCTTTATGTAGATCCTATGAGGAAGGGATTATCTTATCCCCATTTTAAAGATGGGGCGTGAGGCATACAGAGATGAAGTACCTTACCTAATGATACATATCCATCAAGTGGTACAGCAGGATTTGGATCAGGGTAGGCTGGGGGAAAGGAGGGCCCAACCCAGCTAAGGACCACTGAGATGCCACTGAGCACCCCCTGGAGGAACCCTGGTTGTGTGTAGCGGGGTGCTTTTCCCACCCTCATTCCCTTTAATCCTGCAGGCCTCCGCCTGTGTACCCCTGTGGTGGGCTCCTGCCTGGTCGGCCCCTCCCCACAGCCTGGCTGCTGATGAATTGTGACTCAGCCCTCCCTGCAGCCAGCTAATCATATCTGCCCCATTGGCAGCCAGAGGAATCCTTCCTGAGCATGAAATCAGGCCTGACTGCCCCATGGGGGGCCAGGCACTTTAGGTGTGAGGGGCTAGCCAACTGGACCTACAGGTCCTGTCCAGTAGGTCAGGGATACCCAAGAGAATTTCTTCTTGAAGGTCTGATTCCTCCAGCTTCACCTCCAAGGGATTCAGGATCAGAAAGGTTGCAGGAGGGAAGGGCAATGAGGGAACCAAGCCCAGACAGCATCAGGCCCTGGCTGTAGTTACACAGGGAGGGGACTCTCCCCCTACCATGCCCAGCAGCCTGAGACACCAGAGCACATCTTCACCCCACCGTAGAACCTCCCTCCCCCACTGACCAGGGTCCAGGGGTAAGCCCAGACCACTCTAAGGTGGATCCCAGATTCTGAAAATAGCCCTATCTCTCTCTCTCTCTCACATACATACACACACACACACACACACACACACACACACATATACCCTCTTTCCAGTGACAACAGTGATGTGTGTGATGGACACAGGCACACATGCACACAGCACAGGGGCTGGAGGCAGCAGCCAGTGCCATGCTTGCTAAAGACTCATTAACCCTGACCCCTCTTCCCCATTGATCGAGTCAGCCACAGGATCACTCTATCACTGCCTAGGCCATGGGGTGGGGTGTCCTCCATGCCACAGTAATTGCCATCTGCCACCTTGACAGCAGCTGTGGGGACTGAGAAGGTGACTCCATTTAGTGTTCACTGTCTGCCCATGCAAAGGATCGGCCTCTCTCAGAGGCATGCTGTGTGTGTGTGTGTGTGTGTGTGTGTGTGTGTGTGTGTGTGTGTGTGTTAAGAATATGTGTCCATGGTCATTTTGTGTGTCCAAAATGAGTGCCTGTCTGTGGTCACTGTGTGCCCTCAGTCATTATATGTGTCTGTGATGTTTGTGTGAGGGGTGCGAGGCTAAGGATATACATACTGGCAACCACAAAAGCGTACATGGACATACACTGAGCATGAAAGCATGTGTATTCCCTGGACATACCCCAATCATACACACTGAACATTTTACACATGAAAAGTGGCTGAGACATTCCTGACAGCCTGCCTTCCGTTGTCTTGGAGCTGGGTTCTGTGCCCTTTTCCCAGATGGGTAGGAGGAAGCTACTGCCCTCTTTCCCCAACCTCCTCCCTGACTGCACCTCAGGGAAGCAGCAGGCCCAGAGGACCTGGTGAGGAAAGTCTTGGACCCCCAGCCTGCAGAGAGGACCCCCAGCCAGAGTCACCAAGGGGACTCAGTGTCATGCCTCAGTCCCTTCCACCCCGTTGCAGAAGCCCAAGAGTAGGCCCAGACTCCAGAGATATGGGCCATCCTGGCAGGCTTACACTCAGAAACACTCATGCTCACAGACACTGGCACATGTTTGTCCTCAGGGTCCTTCCAGGGGCACTATACACCTGACCACATGTCTGCATGGGCCATCCTGTGGCTGACATCTCCTCCTGTGTTGGGGGTGTCAGCTGGGGCGGCAGGAGGCACCACATCTGAATGCAGGATGGTGTGTCTGTGAATGGTAGAGCGTCTGCCTGTTTCTGCGAGTGTGTACGTGAACGCTCATGTGACCGTGAGCCAATGTTGTGTGAGTGTGTGAGCGATCATAGGCCCGGCTTATGGCTTACGTGGGACGCTGAGCCTGGGGGCATGTGTGCACGCCTCTGTGTGTTCTCACGTGCTTTTGCAGCTTGGAAGGGTGATGGCGAGCCAGGGTGGGTGGGTTTGTGGGCTTATGTACGTAGGGTTATCGTGTGTAACTCTTTGCGTGTGTGTGTGTGTGTGTGTGTGTGTGTGTGTGAGCGTGTGCCTGGAAAGGTGCTGCGGTGCCGGCGTCTCAGGTGCGCCCCACCTCGGGCTCTTCTGCGGCCCTGCGGCCTCCACCCACCCAGCTGGGAGCGGTGGGCAGCCCGCCCCGGGGAGGCCCCGCCCCCTCCGCCCGAGTAAACTTTTCCCAAATCCCCGAGCCGCTTAGGGCGAAGCCGCCCCCGCGGCCTAATCCGCGCCCCCCGCGGATCTGCATAATCGGGTTAGCTGCAGCGCTCCCTCCCGCTCCCGCCGCCGCCGCCGCGTGCGATTCTCTCGCTGTCACTTAGGGAGGCTCAGCGCGATTTGCGGCCTAATCCCCCGGGATCGCTCGGCCGCCGCTCCCCGAGGGGCCGCCAGATTGTTCCCTTCATAATTGATTGACTCTATTTGCCGGATTGGGACTTCAAAGCGCTGGCGGCGCGGGGGCGCCTGGGAAGGAGCGGGGCCCGCGGCGGGTCTGCCGGCCTGGCCTGGCGAGGCCCCTACCCCGGCGGGCGCCTTCCACCCCGCAGCCGGCGGGGCCCGGAGCCGGGAGGTGGGGCAGGAAATTCGCCCGTGATGATGACGGTGGCAAGGACGACGCTGATGAAGTTGATCACGTCGTGACCGCCATAGCGGCGAGCTCTGGGCCGGCGCGGTGCTCAGCGCTTCCCGAGTCCGGGCTCTAAATCCCCCTCACGACCTGAGAGTTCGCAGAGTGTGAATATCCCCCATTTGACAGGTGAGGAAACAGGTTCAGAGAGACCTCTTCCTTCCGGGCACACCTTCTAAGGGCAGCGCTGTGCTAGGTTCTGGGGATCCAGCTGTGAGCCAGGCTGACCCGGCTCTGCCTGCGTGTGGAACGCTATTCTAGTGAAGAAGACAGGGGGCACACAAGAAGCAAGTCAAGAAATACGTGAACAGAAAATAAGGCAGAGGGATGTGACAGTAACTCGGGGGTGGGGAGGCAAATTAGCCTGAGTGGTCAAGGAAGGCTTCCTGAGGAGGTGATGTATTCTCTGGAACCTGAATCCTAGGGAGGAACCTGCTCCATGAAGAGCTGGGGGACAGGCCTTGGGGCAGAGCACCAGCCCGTAGCAAGTAGTAAAGCTGAGCGTGCAACTCAGGCTGCCTGACTCCAAAGCCCAGAGGCTGAGGCCCCACCTTTCCTTTTCCACCTGCCCAACCTAGACTGAGCCCCAACCTCAACATGGGCTGAGCCCTTAACAGCAATGTTCAGACCCACTCGCACAGGCGCCCGTCCAGCCTCACGCTGCCCACTCCACTGCTGGCTCCTGGATTGGCCGGTAGGTGCTGGCCCCTGTGTGCTTCCGTATCCCACTGATCAGAGACCTCCTCAGTGGAGAGCCCTGCACCCAGAGCCTCTCTGGAGCTAGGGCCTGCTGCTTCCCCCAACTCCTGAGGAAGCAGGGGCAGGGCACAGGGGAAGCTGGAGGGGCCCCCCTCCCGCACCCTGCGCAGCCATAGCCAAGCTCCCAGGAATCCCTGGTCCAGACTCGGGAATCCCCAGAAACGCTTAATTAATTCTTGATTACCCACTGTCTCTGCAGCTGCCATTAACCACCTCCCCAGCCTGGGCCCAGTTAGGCCACGTAATTAAATTAGTGCAGGGAGAACACTTCCAGGCAGGAGTACGGTACTCCTGCTGGGCCTCTTAGAGGTTCTGGGGGACTGATATGGAAAGGCTCAGAGACACCAGGGGAGCATCCAGGGTCACACAGTGGGGCTAGAACTGGGGCTCAAGTGTAACTCCCTCAAATTAGTTCTGGCTCCCTCATCCTACCTCTCTTGAGACCTCTACTCTAAGCACATATTTTAAACCTTAAATGTCTTTATAATGACAAGAGATTTGCTTGCTGTCCTTAATTAAATTTATGCCAATTCACTGAGCTTTTGGAGGAGTGGATTGGGGGCAGGAGAGGGGAGACCGGGATGTCCACAGGTAAGAAGCAGGAGATGGAGGTGAGGGGTGCTCCGCATAGAGGCATTTCTGATCAGAGGGGTGGGGCAGAGGGAAACAGTGGCAGCAGGGGAGGGAGAAGAGGGGGCACAGTGGAGGAATGAGACTGTCTACGGGAGCTCCCTGGGGGAAGGGGGAATCACTTTCCTTTTCACAAAAGAAACCAGAGAAAACAGCCTAAAAGAACACCTGGATGGTGGAAGTATATATGCACCATAAGCCGAGGCAGAAGGGGCTGGAGAATCTGGGCCTATAGAGTGAGGAGGGCCTAGCTGGAGTCTCCACTGCCACATCCCCTGAGCCAGGCCTCCCTCCCTGCATCTTCCCTCCCTCAATCCTGGAGGATGCTGGCTGACAGCCCTCCCTCCCCCAAACCCAGCTCCTTGTCACTTCAGAAAATCAGAAATAAGCCTTAGTGATTAGAGGGAGACGTGAGTGAGATGGGGCTTAGAGGCCCAGGCTCAGGGAGGTGTTAAGAGGCGAGCAGGACTCAGAGTATTAGGAGGGCAGAGCTAATAGCTTCTCTGGATGCCCCTCCCCCCAGAACTGTAGTACCCAGGGGAGGAGGGAGAAGGAGAGAGGGAAGGCAGGCTGGATGGGATTGAGGAAGAGGAGGGAGTGGGACACGGAAGTAAAGGAGAGGTGAAGGGAGATAGTAGGTGGGAAGAAGAGAAGTACAAATTCAATCACAGGATGTCATTTTCCCTATTTGGTTGAAAAATAATTTTGAAAAGATAATACCCAGTGTTGATGAGAGCAGAGGAAATGGAGAATTGAGAGTACAAATTGGCACAATCTTGGAGGTTCTGGAGATGGAGAGCATTTTGGCAATAATTATCAGCATTTTAAATATGCATCCCCTGGGGCCAAACAATTCCACTTCTAAGCATCTGTCCCACAGCAACACTGGCCTCTGTGCACAGCCATATAGGGACAGAGGTGGTCACTGCAATGATGCTTGTCATCCCAAACCTCGGAAACAACTCAATGTCCATCAAGAAAGGACTGACCAAATATATCATGGAGCAGCCACACGGTGGATTACTACGCACCCAGAAGAAGGAAGAGCTCTGTGCGCTGACATGGAGAGATGCAGCCGATATGATATATTGTTCAGTGAATACAGTAGGTCATTAAACAATATGGGGACTTCCCTGGTGGTCCAGTGGTTAAGTCTCCGCGCTCCCAAAGCAGGGGGCCCCGGGTTCAATCCCCGGTCAGGGAACTAGATCCCGCATACCACAACTAAGAGCCTGCATGCACTGCACGCAGCAACGAAGATCCCCAGTGCCACTACTAAGACCCAGCGCAGCCGAATTAATTAAAAACCAATATGAATAGTAGGGCCCCAATCTGAAATGTTTAAAAAAAAAGAACCTTTAAAACTACGTGTGGTGTGTATGTGTAAATGTATAGAATCAAATGTCTGAAAGTAAAGAGAACCCCCGATTACTGACTGGGATTTATGGGGCGGGAGGTAGGGTGGGGATTTAGCTTTTCACTTTGCATTCTTTTGCATTATGCTTTTACAATAAGGTTTTTTCAAACCATGTGTTAGTTATGTACTAATAATATTTAAGAATACTGCTTTTTTTTAAGAGGGACGTGGAAGGAAGGGAGGGCAAGAGAGAAGAGTGCGAGGGAAGGAGGGAAGGAAGGAAGAGCAGGAGGGAGGGCGGCAGGGAGCAGACTGGCCCGGACAGGAGTAGCGGTGCCTGGGGGGGAGGAATGGAGGGGAGCTGCCATCAGGCAGGCCCAAACACATTCCTTACCCCTGTCCCCATCACGGAAAATCTGGCTGAGGCCTGAGTAATTGAAGGCTAATTGGGTTTTAGGCCTGTTAATGCTTCTGTGAATGTTTGCACTGAGGAGAGCCAGTCTATCTGGATAAATGACTCCCTGTCGGACTCTAAGGTGGGAAGAGACACAGAGGAGGAAGGGCCTTACGCAGGAGTGCAGAGCTTTTTAGCCCGCACTGAGGGGGGTGGGGCGTACATGGGAAAGTGGAAGAGGCCTTGCACTTCTGTGGGGTGGGGGAAGTGGCAGGGAGAGGCTGGTTCTGGGAGGTTCTGGGCCAAGCCCTCGTGGGAGCAGGATCTGGGCAGGCAGAAGAGAGGGCACCAGGAGAGAGGCCAGGACTGGTGACCCCAGCCCAAACCCTCCAGACTGCAGGGTGGGGGTCTGGTCTCCAAAGGGAGTGAGGAGATAAGTCTGGCCACCAGTGATAGGCAATGGGGGTGCCACCAGGGCCTCGGCCCACATCCAGGAGCAGGTTATTTGGCGCACAAAGGGATGGGGTCCCTTTTAGAACTATTTCCTGGGCTGGGCTGAAGTGGGCCCTTCATACCCACCGGAGCATCCTGCACCTCCAGGCCCACGTCACAGCGCTCCCTCCCAGATGCCCCACCACTGAGTCCAGCTTAGGAGCCGTCCAGCAAATAGGCAGCTGGCCCGCTGGGCTGAAGGGTCTCTGAGGCTCCCCATTCTCTAACCAGTGGGCATTGTTGGCTTCTGACTGCGGAAGCTTAGGGAGGCTCCGTGACTCTGGCGTAAACGTATTGCCAGCAGGGAAAAGGCCAGAGGAAGGATGGCACCTCTAGTTCTCCCTAAAGAGACCCGCTGATGCCAGTGGAGGCACCGTGAAGGGGAGTCAGGCCCAGGCAGCTAAGGAAGAGAGAGGGAGACCCTTAGCATAGAAAGGTTTTGTTTTGCAGAATAGCTGCCTGGGGGGAGCTCCGTGTGCCACAGGAACTGGAAATCCCAACTCCTGACTCCAGAGGAACCCACGGTGAGGCCCTTCCGTGGGTAATTCCCACCCTTGATAATCCCTCTTCTCCAGGGGTCAGGAATACAGGATGTGCTTTTAAAGGATCAGCTGCACATTTGTTTCCTTCTCCTCCTCCTCCTCCTCAGGCCTGACTCGGGGACTTGGGCCCCTGTAACAAGGCAGGGAAACATTTAATGAGTTTGTATTCCCCGAGAGCACGGTGACTGACAGCCGCCCCAGGGGTCACCACTCTTCTTGTCCTGGAAGAGGATGCAGCAGCTGCTGGGCTCTGTGTGTGCGTGTGCGTGCACGCCTGTGCCCCGTGTATGCACACCTGGGGCTGGGCTGGAGAGGGACTGGCCAGGATCACCCTTCCCACGAACAGAGGCCACTGTGAGGGTCTGGGAAAGGGGGAAGGATGTTGGGACTGCTGTCACTCCTGGGGGTACCTCTAGCCACACGGCCCAACCCTCCACCTGGTCTCCTCAGGTCACCCTCCACACTCAGCCCAGGCCAGCTTGGTGGGAGGGAAGCCTGAGGCTGCCCGCAGTGGGGTTTGAAGGAATCGGGGTTGGGGGGGAATGGTCGATGTGGAAGCCTGCGTCTGCATGGGTAATGAGGCCAGGGACTGGCTTGTCAATAGCATTTAAGTACTTTTCTCCCATTTTCAAGCCAGACTGAATTATTTATTTGTTTCTGGTCAATCGCTGGTAATGTCATTAGCATTTGTCCATCAAAGGTAGGGAACAGAGGGGAGTGGTCCCCCTCAACTGACCCCCGCCTCCCAAACTGACTCTCAAAGGTCAATCCGTCCAGTCCCCTAGCCCTGCTCTCAAGTTACTGGAGGACCAGAATTTCTCAGAGACCTTGCTTACATCCAGGACGATTTCTGTCCCCATGTGCCACAGCTTCCAGCCTAATGGAACAAGGACGCATAGTGGGTGTCCCTCCTATTCTTCTCACACACACCCCGTCATTAACTTAGAAACCCAGTCCTCCCACATTCAGGCATCACAGTGACTGGCTGACCCTTGGGAGAGCAAGCCAAGCCTGGCAGTGGAGGACCTGGACAGATGGTGGTGGGGTGGAGGGTCCTGGGGCAGACAGTCTGGGTAGGGTCTGCCTTTTCTCTTGGTCCAGAGCCTGGTCTGCTTCCTCAGACTCAGCTCCTAAGGAGCATCATTTCTTGCCCCACAGACTAGGCTCCCCAAGCAGAATTCTGCTGTTCCTCTCAGACCGGGTTCATAGGAAGTGACCTGCCTCCTCCCTCAGATTAAGCTCTCATACCAGGTGCTTTCTCCTCAATCAGCTCCCTAGACAGAATCTGGCTCCTCTTTCAGGCCAGGATCCCAGACTGGGTCTCTGGGGCAGGATCTCTCTCCCCGCTCAGCCCACAGGACGTCTACACCATTGAAACCAAAGGGGCCAAGGGTTAATCCCCAGGGAAAGGACTGCCGGTCCTCACCCGGCTGGGCTGCAGGCATCTAGGTCAGGAGCTCCGGAATCTAGGCCCTTCACTGATCAACCTAATCTTCTCTCCTTGACCTTGAGACTTAAAAAGGAAAGTGAAGGGTGAGACTTCTCACAGAGATGGGAGCTTACGGGGAGGGCTCTGGGGAACAATGCCCACAAAGCAGTGCGGGACAGGACTGGGCAGAGGCAGAGGTTGAACCGTGATGCAGTTGCAGTGGCGGCCTCAGCCAATCCCGCAGAAAACTCTGGTGCTGGGATGGCCTTTCAGAGTCGCCCCAGATGGAGGTAAAGGGGCCAGAGCTTTGTTCTCCTGCATAGACCAGTCATCCTGTGGACTGTCTCCAGGGAGAGGGCATAACCTTGGGGGAGGCAGCTGAGAGCAATACCCCGGGGAGGAACTTGACCATGAGCCCTCAGCAGCCAACACTCCAGCGGCTGCAGGAATGAGTGCCTCGGCCCTCAAGGAGGATCTGGGCAGCACTGCAGCATCCACTATTGGCTCTCTGGGCAGCATGGATCGATGGGGCGCCAGGAGTCTCAGTGGGATGGCTCAGTTCATGGACATGCGGGTAGCTATGAAAATCGGGCACCATGGCTAGACAGGGCAGTTTGGGTGGGCACAGCAGGATGAGAAGGTTTGGGGTCACATGAAGGGCTAGGGCAGTGTTGGGGACAAGGCAGAGATGGTTGGGGGACCCCAGTGGACCAAAAGTTTGGAGGACGGGCGGGGGTCTTCTGTATGCTGCTCTGGCCTGGGCCCAGCCTGGGCCTGGTGGGCCGGGCAGGTCTGAGCACCCCGGGTGGACGGGAAGAAGCCCCCCTACCCTCAGAACTGCCGGCTCCTCAGTCGCTAAGCAGGATTAGCCTCCTCTTCCTCAGGAGGCGGGGTTCTGCTCCTGCATCAGCCACCAGCTCTGGCCCTAATCCGCCTCGCTTTCTAATCCACCCACGACTTTCTCAGGCATTAACGTTGGGCTCTCAGCTCCCTAAGCACCACCCTGAAGATGGGAGCCAGGCTCTGAAGGGAATTAGGCCAGCCTCAGAGGACAGCTCTGCAGACAATTGCGGGGAGGCTGAGAACCCACCCCGCCTCTCCTCCTCTGCAACCCACCCCGCGTAGATAGGGCCCAGGGTCTCATAGGGGTCTCTTCCAGCTAGAGCCAGGCGAGGAGGGGTGCAGAGAGGGGCTGAAGAGGATCCCCTAGGGGAGGTATGGAGTCTGGAGGTGGTGTGGACAAGGATAAGAGGGTAATCAGCGACAGAGGGACAGGAGACTTCAGGACCCTCTGTGTCATGTGAGAGATTGGAAGGCCAAACGGAGGCCAGATTGTGTAGGGCCTTGAAATCCACCAGCTGAGGAATTTGGGCTTTACCTTGGGAAGACTAAGGAGTCACGGTGGGGAAGTGGTAGTATTCAGAGCAACTGCTTTGGTGCCTGTGAAGGACTTGGGGAGAGGGGTAGAGACTGGGAGTGAGAAGGCTCTTGCAATGCCAGTGACAGGCAATGAGACCCAAAGAGTCCCACTGCCCAAGGTCACCCAGCACCGGCTCCCACCGCGGCGGGATGGCACAGCGCCCCGTGTGGTGGCAGGGGCAGGTGCAGCCCCAGCCCGGTTCAGGGGCTCCGCGTGCACCTTTAAAGGAATAGCTGGGGGTGCCCTGGGGAGGCGAGATGGAACGACAGCCCATCGGCTGTTGGCGGCTGCCCAACCAGGGCTCTTAACTGTCCGTTATTCCAGTTATTCGAATCAGGTAGCAGCAGCCTGACTGCAACACAGGACAGAAGGAGTGGCTGAGTGAGCAGGACCTTCACCTGCCCCAGGACACCTCCCTCTAGGGGATGGGAGACCCGTCAACCCCACTCCAGGCTTGTGAGAGTGACCACACACAGGCTTCTTTCCTCTGAGAGGGGCCCAGGCAGGGAGCTGGGAAGACAGGAGAGGGTGTGAGTCTAGGGGTGCCCAGGTCCTGGAAGCCAGGAGGGGCCCATGTCTGCTCATGAGCTACTTCCTGGGAAAACCCAGTTTCCCTCTCTCCCCTTCACACCCCCGTTCCCCACCCCATCCCAGGCTAAGTTGTCTGCAGATATTTCTTGGATGGTTATTAGTATTCGTTAAACCAGGGACTTACTAAAATTCTCCCTACTGTATCCCTTGGGCTGGGAGGCTTTGTTGGCCCATTTTTTACAGATGAGAAAAATGAGGCTCAAAGGGAAGTCCCTTTTCCTAGACCCACACAGCCAGTGACAGCGCAGAAACCAGGGAAGCAGAGAGGAGAGGATGGCCATCTACAATCCAGGAAGGCAAAGCGGCTCAGCGGTTACAAGTGTAACTGTTGCCGTCTGACGGGTTGGGGTTCACATCCAAGCTCTGCCCGCTGATCTCGAGCTGGGTCCCAAGCTTCTCATTCGTAAATGAGTTAATAATGCCAACTCACAGGTCGCCATCAGCAAATAGACACACTGTATCCCAGTGGGAGCCCCGGTGCGGACTGGTGAGACACAATCGCTGTTGTCACCACCCAAGGCCACTGAGTGGGCAGGCAGAGGGCAGAGGCTGGTTCCCAGCTCTGTCTGCTTCCACAGCTCTCAGATGCACCTGCCCGAAGGTGGTGGCAGGCAGCTGGGGTCCCCAGGCTCCTTGAGGGGGGTGGGCAGTAGGGCCAGTGAGTACCGAGCAGGTGGTGGGAGGTCCATCCCCGCCGGCAGGCTCGTTGGTCGTCCCGGCCGGCAGGCTCGTTGGCCGTCTGGGCAGGCAGACTCGTTGGCCGTCCCGGCAGGCCCTCTCATTGCGCCCTGCTAATAAGCTTCCACTGGATTATCCGTTCCCACCTCCGCTCAGTTTACTCTGTCAAATCGAGTTTGCATTTTAAATGGGAATTTGACAAGATGGGCAATTTGTCTGCTGACGAGGTTAATGGGTGTTAGCCCTGCGGACTGAGGAGGGAGAACCCCGGCCCCGGCACAGCCTGGCCTCTGCCCGGATCAGTGACCCTGGCTGCTCCTCCCTCCACTGCAGCCACTCTGGGCCTCCCACTGGCCAGAGGCTGTCCCTGTGTCTGGCTCACCACCTCCAGGCAGTCTTCCCAAAAGTACCCTGCCCTGGGCCACCAGCTACTGCTCAGGCTGGGTGACATTCCTTCCGCCTGGACTCAGACAGGGCTCCTGAGGGCTGGGCCATGTCACCCTTCTAAGACTAGTGGCCTCCCCACTCAGACCCAGGTTCCCAGGGCAGGGCCAACTTTTCCCTCACTGTTGGGCTTCCAAGGGCTGCACAGTGTCCCCTCCCTCCCACCTCCCTTCCACTTCCCTCTCCCATATGGGACTTGAAATGGAGCCAGGAGGGCTGGCATTGCCACATCTTAAGTTTCGGTGCTGAGACATGGCTGGAATGGTTTCAAAGCCATCACCTCCAAGCTTGGGGCCCCATCTAGACTAAGCCCCAATGTTGGGGCTCACAGGGGAGCTGGGGAACCCTTCTGAGACTTCCTGATGGGGACTGGCTTCTTCAAGCCACCCCTCCAAGGCTGAGCAAGAACGCAGGTTTCTGGGACCCCAGCATGAGCCCAGGAGTGGCACCAGGCCAGGGTGGACTCGGGCTATGGAAGAAGACGCTTCAGCCTCCCCTCCTCCCTGGGACCCGGCGCCCTTGCCCGCCCTGGCTAATGTGCCACAATTACCTCCTAAGTGCCCAAACAAATGTGGCTGCTGGGGAAAGTGACACGGGCTCCAGGTGATGGATTCGTGCCATCGGGGAGCCGGGCAGAGCGCGCCCCGAGCGGGGGGGCAACACTAATATTGTATCAGCGTCGGCGCCGGCGCCACGAGCCAGTGATGAATATGTGTCACTTTACACGGCGCACACTCGGGGGCCTGGCTGCGCAGGCATGGAAAATAGAGTGTCTGGGATTAATGATATTGAAAATGATAGAGAGCAGATTGGAAATGGCTTCGCCCGCCCGACCCGCAGAGATGGAAACGTACCTCACAGCTATATGCCCAGCCGGCCCCCCCTCCCCTCCTCCACCAGCCGCAGAGGCCCACGCACGGTAAGGACCCTGCGTCTCTTTCCCACCAGCGGCTCCTTGGGATGGCACACATGGGGGGTAAACCTGTGTGCAGAGACACGGGCATCAAGGAAATCTCAGCCCCTGACTGACCTTTGACCTTGGTCCCAGATGAGCCTGACCCCAGTCACCCAGTGAACCTTGACCTTGGCCACAGACCATGCCCTGACCCTGGTTCTAGCTGAGCCCTGTCTGTGGCCCCTGATTGAGTCTGCTGGAGCCTGAGCCTCTCACAAGACCATGAGGGCTGGGGCAGTGGAGCAGGGGGAGGTGCAGGGATGAGACAGGAGAGTGTGGATCACTCAGCGTAGTGCATCCCCTGCTGGAGGGCAGCTCAGAGCCCAGTTAGTCGCTCCATGGTGTGGACTTCTGAGTCAGTAAGCAAGGGAACAGGTGTCTTGTCCATTGATGTCATTTTTCATGTTTAATTATGTTGTTTTATGACTGTGTCTGCACACATAAGTACTTGTAGTATTTGTACGTGTGTGTATATGTGTACACCTGTCCACGAATATACCCATGAGGTTGTCTGGCATGTGTAGGAATATGGGTACTGGGCTTGTCCCTGTGTGTGCCTCGGTGTGTACAGGCGTCTATGGGGATTCTGTGTATGCGTGTGAGTGTGCCTTAACTTAGGCCACTCTGTGCAGGGCTCTGAGTAAGCCTGTGGTAAGAGTGTGTGTGTGTGTGTGCGTGTGTGTGCCTGTGTATATATGCTTACCCACAGGTGGAGGGACTCCTGCATGTGGGCTTCAGTCAAGGAAAACTCTTTTATGAGGCCTGATCCTAATCACAGGCTAAATTCCCAACATCACGTCAAGATGCCTTTCCCTGTTGGAATGAAATTTTTCTCACTGGGATTCCAAATTTGCCAGATGGACAGCAACCCTGAGATCATCAGTCCAGCCTCAACATCCATTCCAACATCAGTCCCAACACACCAAGGTAAGGAGGATTCACCTACATCAACATCATTCATTCATTCATTCATTCAATAAGTACTTCTTGAGGATTTGTGATATGGCACTTATTATCTTTGAGGAACAGGACAAACATGGTTCTGACTTCATGGAAGGTACAATCCATCAGAAGAGACAGACACTAAACAAGCAAAGAGATAAGTAAACGAATAATGACAGAGTGTAAAAAGGGCCACAAAATAAATATTCAGAAGGCCACAATAGAGTTAACAGGGTGATCAACCCATCATTAGATGGAGTGGTCAGGATTGGCCCCTCCGTGCAGGTGACATTCGAGCTGCGGGATGAGGAGCCAGCCGGGTGGAAAGAGAACAGTGAGTGCAAAGACCCTGGGCACATTCTAGTCCCTGTCAGGAGAGAGAAGTCAGGGGAGACGCAGGAGGGGAGGGTGGGGTCAGAAGAGACTAGGCCTAGGAAGCCAGGGTGAGGAGTTTAGGTTTTCTTTTCGGTGGGATGTGGAGTCATTGGCGGGGTGAACCAAGAAAGTGGTATGATCATATCTGCATTTTAAAAGAAATTGGAGGTGTTGAGAATAAAAGCAGGAACCTTCCAGGAGGTTCTGGTATCAGCACCAGGTCCAGGAACCATGTCCTCCCGGCACAGCCAGCATCTCCCACATGCACCATCATTAATACCAGCAGCTGGTGCTTCACTGAGGCCCTCCCGGCAGCAACTGAGGGACTAGGGTCCCCATACTCTCCCCGGTCCTGCCACTACACCACTGCCTGGACCCCCCTCTGCTTCACTCTTCATCCTATGGGGTCTCCTGGAAATGCTCTCTCCCCCAAACCACCTGAGTCTTCCTGGCCCTTCTCTCTTCCAAAAACCAGGACTGGGAAATCTAAAAGCTGCTCTGAAGATAGCAGGAGGGAAGGAGGGGGTCTCACACTGGCGGTGAGAAGCCCAGATCTAGGAGAGCCTCCAATTCTGAAGGTTGAGGCACAGCTCCCAGGCAGCCCACTCTCAGCTGTGGGAGCTCTGAACACCACCACCCCCATCCGCAAGTGTCCCCACGGGGTTCTAGCAGATTTGTACCACCCAGGGAACAGACCCCAGTCTGTCTGCCCGCTAGGCTGTGAGCCGCTGGAGGGAGGAATACCAGGTGTCTGATTCCCCACTAGCACAGCGCTGGCATGTGGAGGCCCACGGGAAACCTGAGTGGGGGGGAAGGACTTGCAGCAAGTCCCAGGGGGTGAGGTGGGGAGCAGAGCTAGGTGACCTGACTCCACACCCAGAGCCAGCACCACGCCTCCCACCCCGGTGCCGAGATGGGCCCCCCTCCCCGCCACAGGCTCCCTGCTGGTGGCGACTTTTTGGGAGGGGGCAGTAAGAGAGGGCTGAGGTCTCTCGGGGCTGCTTCTGTCCCCCTCTCTGCTTCAGTCTCTTGTCTTCTGCTCACTCGCTTTCTCTCTCAAGCTCTCAATCTCTCCTGGTGTCTCTCCGCTCCTTTCTCTCCCTCCTTCCCTGCCTCTCTCTCCCTGAGTCATTTGCAGAGCGGAGATGGCCTAGCCCATCTGGGAGCGAGAGCGCGGCCGGTGACGGAGGCGCAGGTAATAGCCGAGTGGAGGAGAGAGACGTGGAAATTTATGACATTGAAAATGACTGAGAGAGAGAGTGTGTGTGTGAGTGTGGGAGAAGGAGAGCGTAGGGGGGTGGGAAGGGAGAGAGAGGGAGCGCTCGCGCTCTCTCAAACACACACACACACACACACACACGCACACACACGCACACACGCACACTCCTGCCCTACCCCTCCCTCCAACCTTGCAGAGAGGAGAGGACATGGGGGAGAGAGCTGCCAGCCCAGGGACAGACAGGCAGACAGACAGACAGACAGACAGTGGGTAGGGGTAGGACAGGGAAGGCAAAGGGAAGGAGGGGGAAGAAGAGCGAGGGAGACCAGGAGACAGCGAGGCTGAGGCCCTCTGGGGGAGAGACAACCAGAGTATCTGGCTGTGGTGCCTGCTTCTCTCTGGCCTGGTCCCCACTTCAGAAGCTCTCATCTGAGGGCAGGGGTGTCCCCATGGCATATGGCAGCAAGGAGTCTGGAGTCTAAGCTGGAGATTATCTAGGGTTGGGGCTCAGAAAGGGCCAGACCGTGCTCCAGCAGGTCTCCTTCCTCCTAGCATGGCTGTTTCCCCCACTCGGGTGCTGGGGTGAGGGGAGCCAGGAAGTGGATGGACTAGCTCTTGTGAACACCCACAACATCTCCTCCCTGTGGACCATGGGAGGCAGGAGAATGGCCAGAATGACCTGCCCACAGGGACTTCCCCGGTCCAGTGGTTAAGACTCCTCGCTCCCACTGCAGGGGGCGTGGGTTTGATCCCTCCTGATCGGGGAAGTAAGAGCCTACATGCCACTCGGCCAAAAGAAAAAACAAAAAGAAAAAAGAAAGACCTGCCCACATCCTCTTGAAGTCAGAGGAGAATCTGTTTCCTTGGGGTGTTAAGCCCCTAACCCCTCTGCCCTAGCCATACCTAGACCACTCAGGATGGCACTGCTGGAGACAGGAGTAATTAGACAGCCTTCATAGAACTGCACCCCCATCCCATGGCCACCCAGACCCAGCAGGCTACACTCCAGTCCCATCCTCAGCTCCATTCTGCTACCTCCTGGCTCTGATGCTGCTGAGTCCCCTCCCAGTCACCAGACCTCAACCCTGGGCTCAGCTCTTTGCTCAGATTCCTTCCTTCTCTGGGCTGAAGTTTCTTCATCCATAAAATGCCTATGCCCATCCTCCTTGGGCCAGAGAAGCAGTGCCAAGGCTCAGGGTGGACTTTGGTCTACCTAAGTCTAGAGATTCTTCTCCATTGGAGATTGTGGGTCATCTTAGCTCTAGAGACGCTCTCAGCAGTTCTGGCTGACTTTGTGGGGGGAGGTGGAGGAGACAGGACTCCCAGGCAGCCCCCCACCACAAAAACCCAGCCATCTCCCAAGGCAGCCGACATATCAGGTACTCCAAGGGCAGAACCCTCCATGCCCAGGTATAGACAGAAGGCTGAGGTCACACAGCTGAGAAGGTCTAAGCCAAGCCCTAGTCTACTAGCCCAGGCCATGCATCAGGCCCCTTGCCCTGCCGGATGTGGGCAGGACAGGTGCCTTAGGGCTCTGAGAGACCTTGCTCCCATTCCCAGCAGCTTGGGGCCTAACTCTGAACAGGGGTCCAGGTTTCCCCAAAGTGAGGATCACTCCCCACTCCACGGCCTGCCCCCCTTCTCCCTGTCAGCCTTACACTGAGGCCCCTTTCCCTCCCCTCTCTTCTCCTTCCTCCTCTGCTCTGTAGCCCTCTCTGCTGGAAAACTTTCTTGGATTAATCCCTCCTAGACCAGGGCAGCTGAAGAGATGGTAGTACAGTACTACAGAGTGCAGTAGTTGAAAGCATAAGCTTTAGGGCCAGGAAGTCCCCTAATCACCACTCTGCCCTCTGGCTGGGAGACCTTGGGCTCTTCGTTTAACATCTCTGAGCCTTACTTCCTCATCTGGCAAATGGAGATATAAATGTCTGGCCCCAGGATTGTGATGACGATCACATGAAATCATGAATGTAAAGTGACTGGCACAGAGGAGGTGCTTAGCAAATGCCAGCTGGCATCTGGCCCCCAGTACCGCATCTAACTGTGTCTTAGCTTTCTGCTGCACTTAGAGGGATGAGGGTGAGAGCTGAGGGTGGGGAGAGGAGGAAGAGCAGCCAGAGCTACAGTGGGAGAGACTCAGGGTAGCCCCAAGAGGGACCTCCCCATTCTAAGACCCTGGAGGAGGCCACATTTCAACGGGCCCGCCTGGTCCAGTCTGTTCTGAGGCCCGTGCCCTCATCCTAGAGGCAGCTCCAAGGCAGCAGCGGTCGCTCTGTCTGGGGAGCAGTGGGGGAGGTGAAGAGTTCACTAGGCCCAAGGGCTGCAGGCCGAGGGCCTCCCACCCAGCCCCCCGTGCCCTGGCCCAGCCCACTGTGGCCGCATAAAAGGTGACGGATGGTTAATGGGGGAGATAACGGGATTCATAAGGGAAATTTATCGGTCACTCTGGTGGTATAAATATGTTTATAGCAGACCAAGGGGAAATGAAGAAGCCCTAATAAATCACTGCGAAGCCACCAGCCATTAATAGGCGAGCAGCCGCGGGAACCCCAGCGTTGGCGCTTGCAGACACCCCCTCTGGCTGCCAGCTAATGGCATGGCGGGGCTGCAGACTCATCAGGCCGGAAGCCGGCCCATGCACACCGTGGTGGGAACAAGACCCCACGGGCCGCCTCTGCTGGACCTGAGCTATCCTGCCCAACTTGCTGTGGCCCCCTCAGTAGACCTGGGCTCAGTCAGACTGGAAGGGCTGAAGGAACAGGACAGGGGTACACGGGCCAAGTCTGGGAGGCCCCGTGGCACGGGGGTTAAGGAGGCTCTGGAGTCAGACCTGACTTCAAAACTCTGACGCTACCACTTCCCAAACCCTGCCCTTCTTTGAATTTCCTTGTCTGCAAAGTGACTTCACAACCTCAGAAAGCTGTTGAGAAGAAGAAAAAGATAACCCACTAGTCACAGCACTTGGCACCTGTAAGCCTCAATAGATGGTAGCTATTCTTACTTTAGGCAGCGTCTTTTCCTCTGAGGGAAAGTGCTATGCAGATGTGAGAACACTCATTTTACACTCAGTGTAAAAGTGATTGCACTGTCCCCATTTTATAGGTAAGGAACCTGAGGCTTAGAAGTTAAGAGGCTATCAGAGGCCACACAGCTAGAAGAAAAAGGCTCTGCTTGATTCCTAAGCTTAGACATTTCCCTCTGCCGTTTAGACCCTGCTCCTTCCTCCTTCCTCCTTCCTGGGGGTTCCCTGTCCCCACCCACTGCAGAAGAAGAGGCCCTGAAGCACTAAAGGCAGAGCCCTGGGGCTCTGGCAGCAATTTGCTGGTGATGGTGAGCCAGGCCTCAGGTCTCCTGCCGCCAACCCCTCCCCTCCCTGCCACTGTTCCTGCCCTCCTCTCACTCACCCTCTGCACAGCAAGGGCTGGACTCAGTTACTGTGAACTCACCCTAGCACCAAGGTTGCTTGAAGCCTTCCATGTGATCAGAACAGAGTGCTTTACCCTTGGCCTTTCCCATCCAAACTCTGGTCCTTGGTCACATCCTCAGGCCAGACCAAGGTCCCCTCTAGCCTAGCTCACTCCTTGATCCATTCATTTAGCAAATACTTATGTCTCTCCCTTCACAGGGCACAATACTAACCTAAGGCCCTGCCCTTATGGTACTTACTGATGACATGGAAAAGTCACACCTGGATCATGGAACATGGGGTGTGTGCTGAGGCTAAGGCAGGCAGAGCAGCTGGGGAGGCCTGGAGTCAAAGAATGAGTAGGAGCCCAGTAGGAAAAGCATTTCCAGAGAAGGAACCTCTTGGGTGAGAACCTGGGAGGCAGACAAGACTTCCTGAGCCCACTGGGGTTGGTTTCACCTCTTCTCTTTCAATGCTGAGAGGCCGCACAGACACCCGCGCATCAGGCTCTGTCCTCACTTTGTCCCTGTTCTTCACCCACTCCTCCTGGTCACCTGACAACACAGTGTCCTGCCAGGACAGGCCCCTCTGCAAACTGTGCTCCTCACCCTATCACACTCTGAGCCCCAGATCTATCCCCAGGGCCCCAGGAGTCCAGCCTCCCCCAGCACAGGAGAATTGGACCCTGGGGGAGAGGGAACGGGCCTCGGCGGTCCTGGGGCTTCACCTTTCCTCTCCCGCCCCCGCTCAGGGGAGAAGGAACCAAGCTGCCTTTGCCTGTCTGATTCTCCGCGCGTTTCTCTAGATCTCAGGCTTTCGGTCTCGCCCTCCCGTCCCAGTTTCTCTCTCCCTGTCTCTGCGGGTCTCTGGATCTCTTTCTCCCAGCCTCTGTCCCCGTCCTCACTCTCTCCCTCCCGGTCTCGGGCCCCGTCTCTCCAGTCTCTCCCTCCCGAGGCCGGGCGGGGGAAATCGCTCCGTAAATAGGCGGATGGCCCCGGGCGCTCCGGGCGCAGACACTCGTTTTTAGAGCCGGTAATTGACTCCTTTCAGTTGATAATTCATGGCTTGCATATGCGCTTTAATGCGGGCGCCCGGGGAGGGCGGCGGGCGGGGCAGCCAGTCTGCGGAGCTGCGAGCGAAGAGCGGCCGGGGAGCCAGCCGTTCTCGGGGCGGGTTGCGTCCGGCCGTCTGTCCGTCAGTGTGCGGGCGGGGAGGGCCGCCTCCGCCGGGTCTGTCTGTCGGGCCCACGGGAGACCTGGCGCGGGGATGTACCCGATCGCGATGGGTGGGGCGCAGAGGCCCGGACAGACGCTGGGCAGCGAAGCGAGGCTGACCGTCAGAGCCTTGGAACTGAATGGGGAGGGGACGGACACTCCTTCCCCTTGCAGCCAAAGGGGAAACTGAGGCCCAGAAAGGAGATCGGTCTTATCTGCATCCCACAGTGCAGAAACTGGACCAGAACTCAAAGGGTCCTAGGCAGGGGCCTCAGTCCCAGCCTTTGTAGAACCAACCACCCCCACCCCACCCCCCGGGAAATTTCCTGTTACTGAGCTAAACTCCTCCCGATGAGTGAACCAACCTCAGGCTCTCAGACTGGCTTCCCCAGGAGGAGCTGGCTCTTCCCTAGGAATTCTGGACACAGACTCCCAGACCTGAACCAGCCTCTATCTCCATTGTGACTCCCAGGCTGAGGAGGGGCAGCCCATGTCCTCTTCCACCTGGCCTTCACCTTCTCTGGATGTCTCATCCACAGAGGCAGTGTCATATGTAATCATTATTTCCATCTTATAGAAGAAACTGAGGCTCAGAGAAGCTGGGAGACTTGCCCAAGGCCTTGGAGGAGGCAGAGCCGGAAGCTGGACATGTGGACACTCAGATGAAGCCCTCCACGATGGAAGTATTGATGGAGTGGGAAGGGGAGAGGGAGGCGATGCCCTGTCCCTGGAGGTCCCATATGCACCCACGCAGGCCTCAGAGAAGCCCCTATGAAGAAAGGCTCTGAGGAAGCCAATGACCTGCCCACAGTCACACAGACCAGGGAGTGATTTCAGCTGAAGATGGTGCTAGCAGGAAGTAAGAGATTAGAGGTCAGCACAGGAGATGGAGCTGGGACTGGGGAGAAAGGCAATTGTTGACACCAAACGTCAGCTCAAGAGAAATGAGGGAAGCCCAGCCTGTAGGGAAGTCTTGCCCAGGATGAGGTTTCCCACTTACTTTGCCCCTTGGGCTGGTATTGGCCACTCCCTTTCCCCAGGCTGATTTCAGCCAAAAATAGGATTCTGCCCCCATCTCCTAAAATCTGCAAATGCACCTGGCTTATTCCTGGTCCTCCAATCTCATCTCCACCCGCTAGTTTCCTGATCTGCGATCTGCGCAATGGAGTTAAGTCTGGGAAAGACCTGATGACAGGGGAGAAGGCCGGGTAATGTCCGGACTGTGTGAAGCTCAATGCTGCCCCCTGGTGCCCAGACTGGTGCAGCCAGTGGGACGCAGGGAAAGGAGGCAGGAGGCACTTAAGATAGAAAACCTCTCTGCTCCCCACATCTCTAAGCCTCTTAGACCTCCCTCTTATGGGGAGGGAAGGACAGAGTAGGAGCCAGCCCTGTGAACCCTGACTGAGGGGAAACCATGAGGATCCTTCTCCAGCAGTAGAGACTGGAGAGAGAAGGAGGCCGTGGTGAGGTCAGCAATAGCCCTGTCCAGCCTACACCTAAACAACCCAAATGATTCCTTCTATTGTAAGTAGAGTCAGGGCTGCCTTTCTGGTGTGATTCCTGGGGTCTCCATCTTAGTTAAACTCAGGCCTTTTTCTGCCTAAAATTCCATCATTTGTTTTCAGAGGAGGTACTCAGCAAATGTAGGATAGATGGATGGATGGATGGATGGATGGATGAATTCCATTCATCTGCATTAAGATATTATCTCCTGCGCTTCCCTGGTGGCGCAGTGGTTAAGAATCCACCTGCCCATGCAGGGGACACGGATTCAAGCCCTGGTTCGGGAAGATCCCACATGCCACGGAGCAACTGAGCCTGTGCGCCACAACTACTGAGCCCACGTGCCACAACTAGAAGCCACCGCAGTGAGAAGCCCGCACACCACGCAGCAATGGAGACCCAATGCAAACAAAAATAAATAAAAATTTTTTATAAGATATTATCTCCAGGAAGTCTGGGCTATCAAACACAGGGAGGAATGAGTCCATTAGTTTGCCTGATTGATTGGAAGTAGGGCTACAAAGAGGAACGGGATAGAGGAAGGGGAAGTTTTGATGGGGGAGAACCTCAAGAGAGTTCAGGTGAAGGGAAGATCATAGGGGAGTTGAAGGGCTCAAATAAGGCTTCCTGGAGGACGTGGCATTTGAAACAGGGCTTGAAGGGCAGAGAAAACCGTGATGATGTTTATGTAAAGAGAACAGTATGAACAG
Organism: Physeter macrocephalus; assembly: GCF_002837175.3. Classification (NCBI taxonomy): domain Eukaryota; kingdom Metazoa; phylum Chordata; class Mammalia; order Artiodactyla; family Physeteridae; genus Physeter; species Physeter macrocephalus. The sequence goes on from NW_021145641.1 coordinate 73,115, forward strand.
AGGCACAGAGGCAGAAGCACCCTTTGTGCTGGCAAGAAGGCTCCCGTTTGAGGGAATGGAGGGAGGCTGTGCTGTGGTGGAGCCATGCCATAGGAGGCTGTGGAGGCCCTCAGGAGGTGCTGGGTGTCAGGCCAAAAAATCAGCAGCTGGGGGACTTCCCTGGTGGCGCAGTGGCTAAGAATCTGCCTGCCGATGCAAGGGACACAGGTTCGAGCCCTGGTCTGGGAAGATTCCACATGCCGCGGAGCACCTAAGCCCGTGTGCCACAACTACTGAGCCCACGTGCCACAACTACTGGAGCCCGCGTGCCTAGAGCCTGTGCTCCACAGCAAGAGAAGCCACCACAATGAGAAGCCCCCGCAACACAACTAAGAGTAGTCCCCGCTCCCCGCAACTAGAGAAAGCCCGTGTGCAGCAACAAGGACCCAACGCAGCCAAAATAAATAAATAAGATAAATAAATTTATTATTTTTTTAATTAACAGCTGGACTGTGAGCAGGGTTTAAGTCCCAACACAGGGTCTGTTCTGACTCTGCTTCACTCCCTTGGCCTTGCTCTATGTAACTTTCTCTAGAAAGCAGTGGGAGCCATGGCAAGTTCTTGATCAAAGAAGTGCCTAGGAATCACAGCTCACTAATAGTCAAGTACTGGCAAGTACCATGGACCTCATCAAATCTAACCCCCTCAATTTGTAGATGAGAAAACTGAGGTCCAGAGAGGGGAAGTAACTGGCCTAGCATTGCACAGCAAGCCAGTAGCAGAGCCAAGACTTGGACCCAGGTCTCCAACCCCTCAGTTTGGGGCTCCTTCCCCTCTGCTGCAATGTGGGACAGCATCTTGGGGACTGAGCTGGAGGAGAGCAGCTGGAGGCAGAAGACAACCCGGAGGCTACAGCCCCACCTCCCCACCTAGACCAGAGATCACAAGGCTGGCCAGTCAAAATGTTTATTAAGCACTTCATCCTGCTCCCTATCTTGGGATAATCTCTGGAGTCTGTATTGAGCAGACATGCAGAGGGATAACAAAGGAAAACTCTGGTGGGCTTCCAGGAGGAGGAGAAATGAGGCAGATCTGGTATTCATGAGAAAGAAGGGACATCGAGAGCAGACTTAGGTGAGGATGTAGAAAGGCCTCCAGGAGAAGGAGTGTCTTGTCACTTGGATTCCCTGTGCTTCTTGACCAAGGCCTCCACCTCCTTCATGAACCGGAGACACAGTTCCTCTTCTCATGGCAAAGCGGTGCACTGCACAGCTGCCGAAAGCCCCACAGATCCTCTCACCACCTGCATAGAGAGAGGGTCTGTGGACTCAGAGCCTGCTTCCTGCTCACACACCCCTTGTCCAGCCTTCCTCACCACCTTTAGGTGTGCATTAATCCAAATATCTCACCCCCAGTCTATATTAAGGTAGAGATGTCCTGGATCTTAGATTTCCAGGCTTCCTCAGCTCTCAGCAAAACCTGGGAAAACAGTTCTGCTTTGGCTACAATTCTCCAGGGTTAAGATATAAAACTTGCTCCCTGTGTAGAGAGCTGACTCTAAGGATGAAATAGAAAACCGAGTATCCACCCCAGTGTTCTCAGCAAAGGAAAGAAGAATGTGCAAATCCCTGACCCAGAGTGTCATTACACTTCTGCAATGAAAGGGGTGCCTTGACCCCAAACACAGGCCCAGGAACATAGGGGCTGAGCCTGAGTCCCTGCCATGAAATCCAAGCATACTTGTAGGCATTCAAACATGTTTTCATTGCTTTATGACGATATCATATAAGCCCTTATTTGCCTTTGTCTCTGGAGCCAGGTCACATGGCTTCAAGTCCTGGCTTCTTCACTTCAGCTGGGTGTGTGGCTTTGGTCAAGTCCCTTAACTTGTCTGTGCTTCCATGTCC
>NW_021145642.1:0-34707 GCF_002837175.3 Physeter macrocephalus
CTAAAGTGGTCCATAGAGCAGAAAATTGCAGTAGTACACTCCTTAAAACCCACCTATGAAAAAAATCATTCCCAAGACAAGTGTGCTTTCCTAGGCCTTCACATACTCCTGTGGGGCTCTAACAGAGGTGGGGGAGACAGACCAACTCCCTGCCCAAGGTGCTTTAATTCCAAGACAGAAACAGGAAAAGAGAAGGAAGATTTATAAGATTTCATGGAACAGAAAGGAGGTGGTACACATAGGCCCAATCAATCTTAGCTTTACAAATAAAAGTGTCTTTCATTGTGGGCGGAAAAAAATTGGACTCAGGTACTTGTATACCATTAGCAGCATTATTCACAATAGCAAAAGGTGAAAACCACCCAAGTGTCCACCAACAGATGAATGAAATAAACTAAATGTGGTAGATCCATACAATGGAATATTACTTATTCAGCCATAAAAAAAGAATGAAGTGCTGATACATGCTTCAACACAGATGAACTTTGAAAACATTATGCTACGTGAAATAAGCCAGACATAGACAAAAAAGGAATAGAGGTTACCCAAGGACTGGGGAGAGGTGGGAATGGCGAGTTACTGTTTAATGGCTACAGAGTTTCCATTTGGCATGATAAGAGAAAAAAGTTCTGGAAATGGCGAGTGGCTATTGGCGTAGTGTACAACACTGTACCTAATGCCACTAAACTGTACACGTAATCACTTTAAGGATGGCAAAATTTACATATATTTTACCACAATTTTTAAAAACAAAATTTTTAAGGGAAAGAAACCATTCTCTACTCAACCCTATTACTTAGAGGCTAGGGAAACTGAAGTCTGAGCAACGCTGGTAGGTAAAAGACAGCATGCAAACAATTCCACCTTTGGCAAAGAAGGGTGGATTTGTTTTTCTGACATGGCCTTTCCTGTAATACTCTTTACCTTTGTGCGTTAGGTGCTTCCATGGAGTAACATTTCTAAGCTCTACAGGTACGAATCTGGCTTAAGAGTGGGCAGGAAAAGTTACACAAGAAATGCAGGCTCCCAAAGCACAGAACCAGACAGGCTGGAAGCCCAGTCCATAGCCCAGGAACCGGACAGGGTGTGCACAGCAGGGTAAGGCCCTGCGCTGGCTGCGTGTGGCTGTTCTGAGCCCCCTTTGACCATAGGCAGACACCTGTGAGAGCTGACCAGGAAAAACTGGGGAGGCAGCAGCCACAAAAGTCCTCTCAGGGCACTAAGTCCAGCACTTTCTGCTTCCCAAGCCCTATGCTTTCCACCAGTGAGAATCAAGGGACTCCCAAACTACAGATTCTAGCAGAGACTCTGTGATCCACAACAAAAACGGAAAGAAAACAAAAAGTCAAGATTACAGTATTGATGATTTATAAGACCACCTTCTTTAACGTAAAGGGTTGATCTTTATCCTAGGATATGTCTTCCCTGTGTCGGGGAGGGGTAGTGTTCAGACATCAATGGTAGCTGGAGGACTTTCTTTCAGTGTACTTGGAAAAATTAAAGTTAGCAACTTTTTGTAGTCCCCAAAGTATTTTTTTCTACTGGTCCCTCATATTCAAACACAGGCATGCCAAGTGGTAACCCAGTGAAGTTATCACCCCAGGCAAAACTAAGGAAAGCAACTTCCTCCATGATCTGAACTATACCAACATGCAATAAACAGACCTCCTTCACATGGGCTGGCAGATGGGGGAGGGGGAGTAGGGCCACACCAATCCCCAGATTCCTAGAATTCTTCACTCTGTCTACCCAGGCTCACAACAGACCCTCCTCAGGCTGACTGCACACTGCAAGCACAGTCCACCCATCCAATCCATATCAAAGCCCTGCGCCCGTCTGCCAGACAGAGCATGCATCTTACCCTCCGTACATAAGGAGGAAGTGTGTTACAATTCATAAAATGTATATCAGTCTACATTTCATGGGCCTACAGACGGTCTGTAGGTAGGAATATATTTTAGAACTGGTTTCTTTTGAAACTCAAATATTCTACAATCTACATTAAAAAAACATTATTCTGACACAGGGTTCATGACACAGTAATGCTGCCAGCCTGTGTTTTCAAAGACTGCCCAGCTTACCTTATTAGTTACAAAATGTATAAATAACTAATTACAAGACAAAGTAGGTAACAAAGTATCTAGGCCATATTCTGCCATGTATCATTACTGCTAAGAATAAACTACCCAATCTAACCCCAGAAGCTGGGGATTTGGTTTGGGGTTAATCCACATCACATGGCTCATCATCAAGAAAGCAGCTCAAATGGGTTATGGCCAAGGTGTGAGCAAAGCACTACTGTACCCAAGTCCTTCTCTGGCTAATCATTTCCTCTCTCTGAGAAGTTTCCTATCTCATCACTTCCAGTTTCTTAAAAAATTGACCTCTTTGTAACTCTAATAATCACCATCAACTCTACTCTTGACAGAATTGTAGAAATCCACCCTCAAAGAAACCTCACGTGACACATGTTCAAGTATAGATGACGTGACAGTTTAAGAAAAGCCCATTTTTTAAATGTTTAATTCAATTTTCTCACTTACCTTCGGGATAAAATTAGGGGAATATGCTTCTAGCCCTAAAATACATATAACACTTAACTGTGAAAACCTTTTAGAAGCACATTTTTATAGGTAGATTAATAATTTAGCTACAGTGATGAAATAAACTGCTTTATCCTAAATACCCCAAATTTAGTTTATAGAATCTTAAATGTTAAAACACACCTACCATACATTATCCACAACTAGATACTTACCCAGAAGAAAATAAATATATCCATACAAAAATTTAGACCTGAATGCTCATAGCAACATTATTTGTAAGATCCCCAAACTGGAAATCTAAATGTCTACTAAAGATAAATGAATAAACAATCTATAGTATAGCCATACACCGAAATACTACTCAGCAAAAAGTAATGAACTACGCACAACAACATGGATGAATCTCAAAATACTTATACTCAAAGAAATCAGACAAAAAAGGAGGACATATGGTAATATTTCATCATATACAACTATATTTGAGAAAATCTAATCTGGCAAACTAATCTATAGCGGGTTTTCTCAACCTCAACACTACTGATATTCGGAGGCCAGATAATCCTTTTGTTGTGGGAGGCTGCCCTGTGCACTGTAGGATGTTCAGCAGCATCCCTGACCTCTACCCAAGAGAGGCCAGTAGCAGCCCCATTCCTCAGACTTGAAAATGAAGATCAAAAATATCTCCAAGGCACTTCCAAATGTCCCCTGAAGGGAAAGAAGAAATCACCCCATTGAGAACCACTGATGCATACTGATGGCCTGGGGGTGGGGAAAAAAAAGGACTCAGAGGATTCCAAAGGGGCAGCAAAGGGGGTTATGGTTGTATTTATTATCTTGATTCAGTGAGGGTATCAAATCGTACACTTCCAACTTATGCAGTTTATTGTGCCAATTATACATTTTTTGTTTCCACTAGTTTCTTAAATTTCAAACCTAACCCCAATATAACTTGACTTGTAACTCCTATATAAAGTAACAAATCTGTCATCTTTCAAAGAAACTGAAGCTACCTAAGCAAGCTAAATAAAGGCCTTACCAATATTCTCCTTGCTAAGTGGCTCCCAATTCCCAATGAACACCCCATCTGATTCTGGCACCCAATCATCTACCTGAAGTTCTAAATAGACCCAATATGTTAAAAAACTTTTTCTGACATTCTATCAACCTAATTCATGATAAATCAATAAAGATAAGCCCAAAGTATCTGTAAGAACCTCCCAAGTCATTAAAATAAGATTATGTTTAATATGTATTTGGAATTGTTTCTGACTGCATTCTTTGAAAATTGATAATTTAACATGTCACCGCTCCACCGTACTAGAATTATACTGTACATAAAAATCACAAGTAAAAAGATTGAGTGCCTGCTTATTTCACCAAGGGCTGCCACATTCACCACGTAAAACAGCGAATCCCTACCCTCCCTTATGCCTCCATGGCATTCCCTCTCACGTATAATACTCTCATTATTCTCACAGTTTTTCAATCAAGAGTGTAGTTTGAAACGGCAACTCCAACTGCGATACCTTGAAATCCTGGCCACATCTCCTGAGGGAAAAGACTCCCCCACCCCCATATTCCCTTGAGAACCATCCCTTATGTAAAATGACTCTTCACAGAAATCCTTTCAATCCTGAGTTTCCCCTAATGCATTTAAGATGTGGAGAGCACTATTCACAGCACTATTCTAGCTCCAGGTCCACCTCTTCACTACCCACGTGACTTAAGCTCTTTCCGTCTCTGGTTCTTTATCAGAAAAACCAGCATAACCTGTATCCATGTAGCTCACAGGGATGTCGTGAGATCAACAATCAGCCTAACAAAAAGCAGGTTGGTAAATGTTAAGCGCAATACCTAAGGAAGCAGTACTACAGGTGACTAAGAGGTAGGGTTATCTAGGTCTGAACCCCAATGTCACCAACTCTTTGTCAGGCCTCAGTTCCTTCATCTGTGAAAGGAGGTTACTTATCCACACTGACAAGTTTAAAGGAGAGACTTGGCACACTAACTGTGGCAATGATATATTTTTGTACCAAAAATTTTCTGGAGAATGATTCACTCCTTGCCTTCTACCATTGCACATACTGATTAGGCTTTAAAATAAGCCCACTGGGGCCACAGCTGAGGAAACCTAGGCACTGTACTCATTACAGACTACCAAAGAAGCAATTCAGCTTTCACCTCTATGACTGCAAAACATGGTAACGGGAGAGACCATCTGCGAACTCCTAAATGAAACAAGCAACCTAATCTTTGCAGACTAGCATCTCCCTGCCTAGCCATGAATAAAATCAAAGAGCAAAGTGAGAGCAAAGAGCTGGCAGCATGCATTCAAACAACCTACAGCCCCTATTCTAATCTTGAGCTCACAATCAAATGTGCCTCAAAATTATCAAGTATACAATCACTTTTTTAAAGTACAGCAAACACTCAAATCATTGCAAAGCACAGAGAATCTGGTTAAAAAAAAAAACAACAATACACTTCAAATAACTGTGTTCAGTGAGAGGTTACCAGGGTGGTGTGTGGAAGCAGCAAAGGACCTGGAGTCAAGATGGCCTCCCCCAGATTCTCTGGGTCAATTTCCTTAACCTGGGTCTTCTCAATTGTTTAAAAAAAAAAAAAAAAAAAAAAGTTTTTCTTGACTGTAAAACGTTGTCAACACTAACATTACATCCCCAGGAATTTATACTAAATACAAAGTTTTATTTTTAAAATAGCCTATCTCTCAGTTTTCTGATTCAGTCACAAGGTTACTGTGAAAGTGGAGTAGGTTAAGTCACTGATTTTAAATGGACGGTGCAACCTTTATTTTTAAAAAATAAAATTTTAAATTAAAAAAGAAAAAAAATCAAACCTAAGCCTACATAGTCCTCTAAAATGAACGCTTTTACCTCCTAATATACGCTAACTCTGAATCTTGACTATTTTTTTTAACTTCAGAATGTATTTTTTTTAATTTATTTATTTTTATTCTTTTATTTTTGGCTGCATTAGGTCTTGTTGCTGCATGCAAGCTTTTCTAACTGTGGTGAGTGCGCTTCTCACTGTGGAGGCTTCTCTTGTTGCAGAGCACGGGTTCTAGGCACGCGGGCTTCAGTAGCAGTGGCGACTTGCAGGCTCTAGAGCGCAGGCTCAGTAGTTGTGGTGCACGGGCTTAGTTGCTCTGCGGCACGTGGGATCTTCCCAGACCAGGGATCGAACCCGTGTACTCTGCACTGGCAGGCGGCTTCTTAACCACTGCACCACCAGGGAAGTCCCTTGACTGTCTTTAGATGCAACAGATTTCTCATCAAAATAAAACAAATCCTCCTCTTACACCCAGAAGAAAAGGAACTGCAAAACAAGCTGTCCTATCTGGGGTCCTCATCAAGCTTGCTATCTCACTGCCTTTTTGGTTTACAACACCACTCTACTCCTGGTGGAGACAAAGGTAAGAAGAATCCAGTCTCACTCATTTCCCATCCCTCAAAGGCTTTCAAGATAAAAATCTAAATTCCTCAGTCTGGAATTCATTGCCCACCAGCTGGCCCCCAGTGATCCAGCAGTTTGGGTTCTTTATAAATACGTATCAAATATATAAATATATAAAAATCCCTAGTCTTTGGACACTCTCCTCTCTGCCTCTCTCCATCAACTTTCATCCTCCTCCCCCTAGAGGAACACCTCTTAACTGCCCACAGCAGGTCAGGTTGGGGGGAGGGGAGCCCCTCCACGCTCCCTACCTAGTAACTCAGCACAATTGCTTACTATAAAAATATTCGTTGGCCTTCCCTGTGAGCGGGGGGGGGGGGCCTTTGTTTTCTAAAGAACTCTGCTTTAAAAGCTTTGTGATGCAAAAAAACCACCACGTACACAAACTTTTCCAATGGCCCTCCGAAACAGATCTAAGTGTTCCTAACTTCCTAAAATAGTCTCTACTAAGCAGTCCTAGACTTTGAGGTTCTTTCCAACACGGGCTCTTTTAGCTCTAAAACCTTCAGATTCTTTCTAATAGCCCATGTGTTAACGTGCGTCACAAAATGACTATTTGGAATCAGTCACAAAATGACTATTTGGAAATGGACACTGGAAACTCGGAAATTTGAAAAATGTACCCCAGATGCTCTCATCTATAACTAATAACTTCTCACCTAGCACGATTCTAGCAGCACTCCATCCTGTGATAAAGAAATAAAGGAAATAGGTAATGAAAAAAGTTTAAATGAACACATTTCTTTCCAGAGTTTTCAATAATAAAGGGTTGGGAATACTTCTAAGATGCCTTTCTCTCGATTTCCAAGGACCAGTAACCACGGTATTTTGTTCCCCCCATCTAAGGAGAGAAACTTTAACAACATAGCTAGTATTTAGTGAGTGTTCATTAACAAAGCACTTTAACTACATTCACTTTTAATCCCCACGAACTCCAATTATGCACATTAAAAATTTGTGGGAAGGCAAATTCATAGGAGACAGAACGTATAACACAGGTAACCAGGAGAGGGGGAGAAGAGGAAGTTACTGTTTAATAGCTAATTTCTGTTTGGGATGATGAAAAAGTTCTGGACGTTGGATACTGGGTGATGGCTGCACAACACTGCAAATGCAATCGATGCCACTGAATCGTACACTTAAAAATGGCTAAAACTGTAAATTTCATCTTACGTATGTTACCACAATTTTTAAAAAACGTATGTGGTAAATCAAATGTGTGCCCAGCCTTCCCCTGTCCTCCCCCCACAGCTGCCGGGAGGAGGCAAAACGTCTCTCCATCTTTCAGGCGGCTGTAATCAGAATGAGTGGGGTTCAAGGGGACATAAGGTGATGCTTTAAAGCTTTATGGAAACTTCAAAAACCGAGGACACGAGACAGGCCTCTAAACAGGACTGAAAGGGTGACGGAGTTTGGAAATGGGTGAACCCGCCTGATGATGGAAAAATCTTCCCCTGGAACACGGAAGAGAATGTTTCCCTTTTTTTTCCGCCCCTATAGTTTGTTTCTACGGCAGAACATTGAGCAGCAGGTACGATCTCTCCACAAATACCTACTGCGCACCTGGGGAGGAGGTGAGAGACTTGAGCCGTGGCCAGAACGTGGAGCGAGGGGCGGTTCCGACCAAGGCACTTATCGCGGGGCCGGGGGAGGGGGGACTGGAGAGGAGGGGAACGGCGCGCGCCGGGGGGCGGGAGGGGGGAGAAGGCTCCCGGAGCGGGCCTCACTGGAGAGGAGGGGAACGGCGCGCGCCGGGGGGCGGGAGGGGGGAGAAGGCTCCCGGAGCCGGCCTCGCGGTCCTTCCTGATACCCACCCGCCTCTGCTACCATTTACCCGGACCGACAACGGGCGAGATTCTGCGTGCGCAATCCCTCCCCTCCCCCCACCTTACCGATCGGGAAACTGAGGCCCCGGGCCATTGCGGAGAGACGTGAAACCACGCGCCCAACCAAGGTCACAAGACAAGCGAGCGGGTCGCGGACTCCGGGGCTTGTCGGCTCCGGGGCCCGCGCGCCATTATCCCCGCGCGCAAAGGCCCAGCCTGAGGCCTTTGCGTCGGGGTCGGACCCGGCCTGGAGGGACCGGGGGAGTTGAGGCCCGAGGCCTGGGAAAAAGGAGCTGTCCTAGAGACGCGCCCGGGGCCGCCCGGCTTCATCCCTCACGGCCTGGGCGGCCCCCACCCTCGGCAGACCCTGAGGGGAAAGCCCGGCCGAGGCCGCGCCGGTGGGAAGCCGCCAAGACCTAACGGAGCCGCCGCCGGCCGCCGCAAAAGTGCCCGGCCTGGGACAAGGAGCCGTGGAATACTCACCCTTTCGGGCCTGGAGCTCCGTTGCCACTCGGCACGCCGGGCGCGCCGCTCTCCTCCTCCATTTTGGGCTCCGTCGCCGCCACCTCGGCTGCCGCTTCGACCCCTGCCGCCATTTTCTCCGCGTCTGGGCTTTGTGTGAGCGAGCGGGATGCGCGGCGCTGCGCCTGCGTGCTCACGTGATCCAGCTCGACCAGTAACGTCTGCTCGCGCCGCGGCGGCCTCCCGCCTCCTTCCCTCCAGCCCCGGGCCACGCCCCTGTTCCGGGCCACGCCCCCGCCGCGCGCAGGCGCGCACCGTCAGCTGTTACTAATTCATTCTCGCAACTAACTTGCGTTTGGCGCCTACTGGATACTCCATCCGCTCTCCAGGTCTGTTAGAGGCGCCATCTCTCCACCCCCCACACGTGGACCTCGTCACTCCCAGCTTTCTGTAATCAGAGCTAGGGCCGAAGGGCAGCGAAAGTTCTGTTTACTAGGCTAGAAAGGAGTTAGGCAGGCAAGGGTAGGACACTAAAGGGCCCGGCCGTAGGACAAATGTGTAAAATGCTCTCTCTCTAAGCAAGTATCATCCTGCACCAAGAATATCTGGGCTCTATCCGACCTGTCTCCCCACCACGCTGAGAAATCCTGGGTGCAGAGCCCATGGCCTAAGTCTCTCTCACTAACCGCCGTCAACAACCAGACGCCTAGCTGGAGACTTTGAATGTGCTTATGAATGTTTCTTGAGTGAATGAACAAGCAAGAAGCCAAACATGGTGCTAGAAATCACATTATGGGGCTCCTTCCTGCCTGACCGTGGGTCCCTCTGCTCTGAGAGCTTGGCCCTGTCCCCAAATGGGTTTTCAAGGGCTGTTACAGGACCATGTCCTGGGATAGCCACAGTGACCTGGGAAGAGGCCAGAGACCCCAGCATTCAGAGACCTCAGGCTCCCTTACCCAGCAGCCACCCCTGGTCTCTGTTGTCTCTGGTACTTTGAAATAAATGCTTCACTGGATCTTGAAGAAGTTCCCATCTAACCACAAAACTCTAAGCTCACAATGGGAAAAATGGGCTTTTTTCCCCCTATCTCACAAAATAACTACATTTCATCCGGCTCTGAGGAACTGTCTCACCTGCCACACCTTCCTCCAAATTAATTACTTAATCCGGCCAGGTTGAGAACTCCAGGCCCGGAGAATAAATCCAATAGCCCAGGCTAAGGCAGAGGAGAGGCCCCACCCTCTCTTTCCAGCTCCCATTCCCAAGAACTTCCCAGACTCACCTGTCTCAGAACTCCTTTCTCTTGCCCATCTGCAAGCCCCTCCTCTCATCTCCCCCCACCCACCCTGCCCCCTGCCCCCGGAAATCTCTGATCTACTAAAATCCCCTGTGCACACCAACCCTCTTCACATGGTCACACTGGAATCTATCTCAGTTTCCTTTCCTCCCCGTTAGTCCTCTCTCTCTCTCTCTTTTTTTTTTTTTTTTTTTTTGGCCTGGACAGCCAGGGAATTTCCCCCCTCCCCCTTAGACCTCTCTAGACCAGAGGGGCCCCTGGACCAGAAGAAGCCTCACGAATCTCTGAATTCCCTTGCCCAACAGGGCTCAGAAATGGCAGAAGAGGCCACAGCAGTCTGTCAGAATCATGGAGAGGAGGCCGAATACAAAGCAGCAGGGACAAGAAGCCACCTTTTCTCTGATCTCTTCTCCAGCAGTGAGTGTGACTGGAGATGAGCCACAAGCCAAGCCCAGGCTGAGGAGACAAACTTTCTACTAGGCTGTGCTCCTATAAGCTGGTTGATTTAATCCAACACTGCCCAGATTCCTGGGTTTAGCTATCGCCTGCACTATTAATTCCTTCACTCTTTCCTGTAACTGACACTTTATTTTCTTTAAAAGAAGGATGTTTTGGGAATTCGCTGACGGTCTGGTGGTTAGGACTCTGCCCTCTCAATGCCAAGGCCTGGGGCTTCCCTGGTGGCGCAGTGGTTGAGAATCCGCCTGCCGATGCAGGAGACACGGGTTCGTGCCCTGGTCCGGGAAGATCCCACATGCCGCGGAGCGGCTGGGCCAGTGAGCCATGGCCGCTGAGCCTGCGCATCCAGAGCCTGTGCTCCGCAACGGGAGAGGCCACAACAGCGAGAGGCCCGCGTACCACCAAAAAAAAAAAAAAAAAAAAAAAAAAATGCCAAGGCCTGGGTTCGATCCCTAGTTGGGGAACTAAGATCCTGCAAGCCTCCCAGCGCAGCCAAAGAAAAAAAGGATGTTAAAATGTTGCTTTACCTCACAGCCCACATTGAAACCTTGCTATAAATAGCTTATTGTAAAAAATAAATAAGAGAATGATGCTATTAAAGTGTAAATTCAGTCATACACTCTGCCAAAGGATCTGAGTCTAAGACTTGCTCTCTCTCTGCTAGGGTTAAGGGTCATGAAAGACAGCCTAGCACCAAACTACAACTCAGGACTTCCCTGGCAGTCCAGTGGTTAAGACTCTGCTTCCAATGCAGGGGGCGAGGGTTCAATCCCTGGTTGAGGAGTTAAGATCTCACATGCTGCATGATGTGGCCAAAAAAAAAAAAAAAGTACTGGGCCCTGTTCAGGGTGACCCTCGGTAAGTGTGGACATTACTTGTTAGTGAGTGTAAAGGGCCCAGCGGGGTATCTGACCCACGGGAGACACACAGGAAGTAGACACTATTCTTATGTATATTTATTTTAAATCATTTAATACATAGCCCTGCTACCTGCTCTTCACTTGAAAACTCGCACTTTGCTTCTAGCCCTGGGATCCCTCAAACTAGCCGAGAGCATTGGTTGTTGCTGCTATTACCTCTGTGTGGTCCTGACTCCCCTCGGTCCCCGCGCCCTCACTTTGAGGCCTCAGAAACGTGACTGACAAGTCCGTTTTGTCCAGCAAGGGCTCCTTTTATTCATTGGGGGTGGGGGTGGGGCGGGTGTTTTGAAACACGGTGCAACTTTATAAAGTTGAGAGTGCCGGGAATGTGAACCTGCCAGGTGCAGAAAAGTGCAAGAAGCTTGCGGAACCTCCCAGCTCAATGGGTGCCCGCGACTCGCCTCCGGCCATGGCTGCTGGCCCAGGAGGGGCCAGGTAGACCTCAGAATGAGATCAGGGTGCCTGCTCCATCCGAAGCTCGGGACCACGTCCGTCTGTCCTCCTCGTGTATAAGAGTGTGCAAAACGATCTGAGAATAGCTTCACATGGGAATCACGGAATCAGCTCCACTTTGGCATCTCTTGGCCTAAGAAGCATTCCGGCCGTGCGGGAAGGGTCGGGCAGTTTCTGTCCTTCCAAACGCCAGGGCATCACCAGCTGCCTCTGGCCCTGCCAGCCCGGCCTTCACACGGGCGTCTCCTCTGCCACCTTCTTCAGGAGTCCAGCTGCCAGAGGGGAGTGCTGGGTGCCTTCGGGGCCATCGGTGGCCCGGATCTTCAGGCGCACTTTCTGGTTGGTCCTTCTCCACTCGGAGTACAGCTGGCAATGGTAGCGGAATGAGACCTGCAGGGCAGGGTGGAGATGAGCAGGAGAGCCAGCCTCTGGCCATACAGCCTCTACCCCCAAGAGAGGAAGACCGGGCCCCTGAGGCATCTGCCTCGACCTAACCAGGACCAGGCTCCTGCTTCCAGAAGCAGGGGCAGCATCTAGGCATTTCTCACACAGACAGTGCACACACACCCATTCCCTCACCTGGGGAACCTCCCCACCAGCACTGAGGGCCCTGCAAAGGTGAGAGGGTCTGTGTGTGTGTGTGTGTGTGTGTGTGTGTGTGTGTGTGTGTGTGTGGAAGGTGGTGGTGGGGGTGTCCCTTTCTGTCTCTCAGAGGGTGGCAGTGAAGTGATAAAGCCTCTTGGAAGGGGCCAAACGTCAATGGGTCATATAACTGCCAAAACGTGGAAGCAACTAAGATGTCCTTCAGTGGGTAAGTGGATAAATAAACTGTGGGACATCCAGACGATGGAATGTTATTTGGCACCAAAAAGAAATGAGCTATCAAGTCATGAAAAGACATGGAGGAAACTTAAATGCATATGACTAAGTGAAAGAAGCAGATCTGAAAAGGCTATAGGGAATTCCCTGGTGGTCCAGTGGTTAGGACTCGGCACTTTCACTGTAAAGGCCATAGACTGCATGATTCCAACTATAGGACATTCTGGAAAAGGCAAAACTATGGAGACAGTAAGCGGAGCAGTGGTTACCAGGGCTTGGGGGAGGGAGAGATGAACAGGAGGATCACAGAGGGGTTTTAGGACAGTGAAAATACTCTGTATGACACTCTAATGGTGGATACGTGTCATTATACATTTGTCTAAACCCACAAATTGTTCAACACCAAGAGTGAACCCCTAATGTAAACTATGGGCTGGGGGTGATGATGTGTCAATGTTGGTTCATCGACTGTAATAAATGCACTGCTCTGGTGCCCTGCTGATTGTGGAAGGGGCTCTGCAGGTGTGGGGGAGGATTTTGGAGAACTCTGTACTTTCTGCTCCATTTTGCTGTTTAACCTCAAACTGCTCTAATGAGTCAAATCTATTTAAAAAAAAAAACATTTTTTTCCAATAAATGTCAATGGTTCATACTCTTTAACAAAGCCAGTTCCAAGAAACATTTGCACAGGTGGCACCCAAAGCACAGTTTATAACGGCAAAAAAAAAGAAGGGAAACAAAAACACAAACCAACAAAAAAAAACATTGGAAATGATCCCAGTGTCCATCAAAAGGGATTAGTTAAAAAAAAATACAGCACGGGGCTTCCCTGTTGGCGCAGTGGTTGGGAGTACCCCTGCCGATGCAGGGGACGCGTGTCCCGGTCCGGGAGGATCCCACATGCCGCGGAGCGGCTGGGCCCGTGAGCCATGGCCGCTGAGCCTGCGCATCCGGAGCCTATGGTCCGCAACGGGAGAGGCCACAGCGGTGAGAGGCCCGCATACCGCAAAAAAAAAAAAAAAAAAAAAAAAAAAAATACAGCACGCCCATACAATGAAGGATTGTTGGGTGGCTGCCTTTTTTTTTTCTTAAGGACATTAGCAAAGTGAACACAAGCAGACTGCAAAGCAGGACCTATGGTTTCATCCTACTTGTATTAAAAAACCTGCTTGGTGGATGCGCTGGGAAACAATTCTTGAGGAGGGAGTGCCCCACGGCTGGAGGCCAGTGGTTCTGTCTGAGGGGCCAGACTCTGGGGACCTTTCCTCTCTGAGTGAAGGGTTCTCATGCCTGCCAGAAGCCAGGGACAACACCCCACTACACTCCCTCTCTCTCCACCCCAGTCGTTTTCTCTCTCCCCATCCCCCCCACCCCCGCCAG
Source organism: Physeter macrocephalus (assembly GCF_002837175.3). Lineage (NCBI taxonomy): Eukaryota > Metazoa > Chordata > Mammalia > Artiodactyla > Physeteridae > Physeter > Physeter macrocephalus. Next base: position 13,637 of record NW_021145642.1, read on the forward strand.
TACAGTCTTGGTGGAGCTCGTGGCCGGCGGGGCCTGCACTCAGCAGAGGTGATCACGTGCCCTTGTATCCTTGGGGCAGAAGGCTCACGCCTGGCTCCCTGGACCTTGGACCAGCTTGGAATCTGGAGCTCCATGAGATACTGGGAATTGCTTCCACCCGAGGGCCGACCACAAGCCGAGGCAGGCAGGGCGCCCCCCACCCCCTCCAAGCCACTGACCAAACCCCGGGCTTGACTGCTCCCAGATGTCTGCTCTCTGGCGGGCAGCCACTCACCAGCGTCCAGAGGACGTAGATGGTAAAGAGGGCGATGGTGAGGGCGATGAGCCCCACCGCCTCCAGCCGGCTATGGAGCCTGAGGTGGTCCTGGGCCCCGCGCAGGCACAGCCAGCCTGAGATCGCGGCCAGAGGTGTGATGAACAGGAAGCATACCATGTCACAGCACAGTGTCCTCTTCTCTGTCCGAGGCCCTGGGTCCTTCAACCACTGCAGAGAAGAAGGGAGGTGGAGCCGCTGAGAGAGACCATCATGTACGGCCCTCTCTCGAGCCTCCGCGGAGGGATGGGGTGCGGGACCGCCAGGCCCTCCGACCTCTCTGCTGACGCCCATCTTCCTCGCTGGGCCCTGCAGGACCAGCCTCCTGCCTGGTACCTCCCCGCGTTCATTCCTTCTTTCAGATATTTATGGAGACGATGACGATGACAGGCCAGGCCCGGATAGGTGCAGGGCACTTCTGCCCCTGTTTTTTTTTTGGGGTTCTTTGGTTTTTTTGGCTGCGCAGGGGATCAGACGCATGCCCCCTGCAGTGGAAGCACGAGTCTTCACCACCGGACCGCCAGAGAAGTCCCATGACCTTGTTTTATAGATGGGGGAAACTGAGGGCACGGAGAGGCTGACCCATTTGTGCAAACTCATATGGCTAGTCGTCCACAAAGCCAGGACTGGAGCCCAGGAAGTCTTATCCCAGGGCCTGTGCATCTTGGCCTCTATGCTACACTGCCTGCCACAGATGATGGCAGGAAGAAGTCCCTGCCCATAGCTCCCATGCTAGTCGGGGGAGGCATGAAACAGGGTGAATGATCAGGATGGGGAAGGCTACGCTGAGGAGGTGACACCGCAGAGAACCGAACGAACAGAAGGGGCCTGGTGAAGAATGGGGGAGACAGCGCTCTAGGCTGCAGAAAGAGCATGTGCAAAGGCACCGGGGTGGAAGTGTGGGGGGGGGGAGCGGTGCAGGCAGGCTGGCTCTCCCTCCAACTGTTCTCCTAAGAGCCCAAGGTCCCGGGTGGGCCAGGGGCCTTTCCACGAGCCCATACCTCGGCACAGTGACATCCCCCTGCAGCTCTCAGCTGTCCCACGCCAAGCCAAGCTGGGCAGAGAGGAGCCTGGAGGGCACCCGGGCAACCAGCAATGCTCTGGAAAGCCATGTGGCTCCCATCATGCCTGGGAGTATCCCATCTCAACCCCCACCCATCACGCTCAGGCTACAGTCTAAGCTCCCAGGCTTGGCCCACAAAGTCCCCCAGCGAGGCCACTACCCCTCCTTCTGGGCCACTCTCCTCCTCCTTTAACTAGCTCCACTCCAGCCACGTGGGCTTTGTCAAAAACACCAAGCTTCTCCTGGCCTCAGAGCCTTTGCACTTGCTGTGCCCTCCGCCAGGACTGCCCTTCCTCAGGTTGGGCACCCCCTTCTCATTCCTCAGGTCTCAGCCTTAGGGTCACCTGAAGTGACCAAAACAGGGAGGAGGCACAGGATCTGTCAGGTCTGGAACCTCAGGCCTGGTTCCCCACCCCCATCAGCAGAACTGACCCCGGGGACAGGAGAGAGGTTCCTCCCTATAGAGAAGCTGCTTCCCCAGCCCACCAGGATCCTCCAGGGCAATTCCCTCCTCTGGCCCCATGCCTGCCTTCTTCCCCTCTGCCCACTCCAACCTCAGGCTCCCAAGCATACCTCTGTGAGGGGCCGGGGCCTCTTCTCCACTGCAAACTCCGTGTGGCACAGCTCGCAGTAGCTGGTGTTGGATGAGGAAAGCCATCTCTCCAGACAGCTCTTGTGCACGGCGCCCAGCGTGCCAGTGCAACCACACGGAGACAGCAAGCTCTCCCCATTCGCTCCCTCATGGCAGATCCTGCAGAATGGACCATCACTAGACACAGAGATGGGACACATGAGTAACGATCAAGTTTCCTGCCTATGCCTACTTCACATGCACTGGATCACAAGCTCAGCATCGCCCCTATATGCTGCTACTTGGCAAACTCCTACTCATCCTTCAATGCCCGGCTCCAAATATCCTTTTCCTTGGGAAGCCTTCACAGACTCCCACAGGTGGAGTGATGTGCTCCCTCCCCAAGGTTCCCACAGCACCTTTTTAGGTCCAGGGTGAGCATCACTTGTACCTGCCTGCCCAGCGTCCACTGCTCCTTCTCCTACAATACCACCCTGATTGTGCTGGGCAACCAATCCACTCTCAACTCTTGGTCCTCAAGACGACACCCCTGATGACCTCAGGCCTGACCAATCAAAACACCACACATCCCTGGTCACAGGGGCTGACTCAGGGAACAGCATGTGTGATGCAATCAGAGCCACTGGGAATTGATTCCTGAAATTCTTTTTTTTTTTTTTTTTTTTTCCCCTAAACTCCAGAACTACAGGCAGCATGATTGATGTAAGTCTGGAGCTGCTGGAAGCAGCCTGGTCCCCACATGGAGTCTGTAAATGATGCCAAAACAGAGGGAAACAGAGGAAGGTGGAGCCAAGAGATAGGGAGAAGCAGAGTCTCAAGGACATCATCAGAAGCTCTGGATCCAGCCGCACCTGAAGGCCATGCTACCTAAGAAACCTGTGCGTCCAGGGAGAAGAGCTCCCCGGCTCTTCTGCTCTAGTGAGGCTCAGAAAACAGACATAAAAAGCGTCTGCAGGGCTTCTCTGGTGGCGCAGTGGTTGAGAGTCCACCTGCCGATGCAGGGGACACGGGTTCATGCCCCGGTCCGGGAAGATCCCACATGCTGCGGAGCGGCTAAGCCCGTGAGCCGTGGCCGCTGAGCCTGCTTATCCGGAGCCTGTGCTCCGCAACGGGAGAGGCCGCAACAGTGAGAGGCCCGCGTACCCCCAAAAAAAAAAAAAGTCGTCTGCAGGAAGCTGCTTCAGGGAAGTCTCGGCCCCAGCTTGGTCTCTGGGGATGCTGGGTCCTTCCTGGGGCAGCTCAGGAGGCCAGGGGCATGGCCTTGGTGGCCCCAGCAGCTGTCCAGCACATGAGTCATTGTTTTCCAGACATTTCTGCCCAGAGAGAGGACTGGGGGAACACACGGAGGAGGTGGAGCAGGAGAGCTGTTTTCCAGATAACACCAGTTTCCCCTCAGAAACTTTCTATCATTTTCTCAGTGTCTCCTGCTGCGGGGCAGGGCCTGGCTGCTTTGAAACCCAAGAGCTGAGCTGACCCCTCAGGTCTGCTTTCTGGTCCTCAATCCTGTGCCTGGGCTGCTACTTTTTCCTCCAAGGTCAAAAGGGCATGCCCGGCTCCCCTCTGCTCCCACACTCCCCACACACATCAAGTGAACAGGAAAGGGATCCCTGCTCCGGAAACCAAGCCGGGAAGTGGAAGTGACGAGAACCTTGAGGGAGAGCCACGTCGGTTTGGGGGTTTGTCCCTGAAGAACCCTACTTCAGAGGTGCAAGTTCAGAGCAAACAAAACACAAGAAAACAAAGCACACACTGATTTATGATTGAGCACTGATGAGGTCCCATGCACAATTTGGAGGGCAACATCTGGGTTAATTTTTCTCATTCTCACAGGGAGCCTGGGAGGAAGGTGCTCTTTTTGCCCCTGTTTTATAGACAGGGAAACTGAGGCATCGAGGGGTTAACCTGTTTGTGCAGAAGTCACACAGCTAGTAGTTGGGCACAGCTGGGATTGGAACCCAGGAAGTCACTCCAGGGACTGTATACTCTGAGCCACTAGGCTGCCTGCCACCGGTAGTAGGGCAAGAGAAATGGGCTTTACTCTCGAAATTCTGGCAGGAAAATCATGCAAATGATACAGTTGAGGAGGAAATGGGACGGGGGAGCGGGTGAGACATTCACAGATCCCAGTGGGGCTGCCCAGAGCATGCTCCATGGGCAGAAGGGAGATGGAAATGGAAGCCATGGGGAATCGGGCAGCGGGAGGGGGCCAGGTGGAAGGGCTGGGGGTGCGGAAACGCTCAGCACAGCTTCCTGGAGGGACTGGCTCACAGACCAGGGGGCGGAGAGAACGGAGGCCTCACAGAGGCCAGAGGGGCCCCAGATGCTGGCCCTCAAGCCTGAGCCTTTGTGGATTGTCCTGGGCCCTGGAGATACTTCCTGGGCCTTCCTCTTTGTCCTCTGAAGGTTTCAGGGTCCAGAACTTTCTGCCCCACTTGGGGTGCCATGGGCCCCCAGGAATCAGGGTCTCCTCTGAAGTGAAATGGAAGGCTTGATTTTATGGTCATGGAACCAGCCAGGTGCTGGGGACAGTATCTTTCAGCCCCACCCTTGCTGCTCCCAGATGGCAGAGGCTGGCTGGTAGGAGGAGTTACAGGGTGAGTGAAGAGAAGGAGGGGGACAGTGACCTGCTTGTGTGGCCTCTGCTGATCCCAGCACCTCCCAGCAGTGGCACTGGAGGATCCTCATTTCCTCCTGGGGAGACTGGCCAGGAGGCTGTAAAGAGGGCCCCATCCCTGGATGATGACAACCCTTTGGGAAAACAGCAGCCCTCTCTCTGGGAAGGGTTGTTCTGCCCTGGCCTTCAGCCTGGGCAAGTTGGGATTGAGCTGCATCAAAAGGCAGAGGGGGGGCTTCCCTGGCGGTCCAGTGGTTAAGACTCCGCGCTTCCACTGCAGGCAGTACGGGTTCGATCCCTGGTTGGGGAACTAAGATCCCACATGCCTCACGGTGTGGCCAAAAAACAAAACAAAACCAACAGGCAGAAGAGACAGCCGTCAAAAAGAACGAAATTTTGCCATTTGCAGCAACATGGATGGACTTGGGGGTGTTATGCTGAGTGAAATGAGTCAGACAGAGAAAGACAATTACTGTACGCTTATGTGCAGAATCTAAAAAATACAAGAAACTAGTGAGTATAACAACACAAAAAGCAGACTCAGAGATACAGAGAACAAACTAGTGGTTACCAGTGGGGAGAGGGAGGAGTAGGGCAACCTGAGGGTCGGGGAGTGGGAGGTACGAACTGTTGGGTGTAAGATAGGTTACAGTGATGGATTGTACAGCACCGGGAATAGAGCCAATATTTTGTAATAACTGTAAATGGAGTGTAACCTTTAAAAATTATATAAAAAATTTAAAAATTGGAAAAAAAATAGCACTACCATACAATCCAGCCAAAAAACTAAAAAACGGCAGAGGGGTAGATCAGGAGGGCCCTGCGGTCGGTCTCAGTGGGCAGAGCTGTCCTGACCACCAGCTGCCCGTGGAGGGGCCACTCTGGTACCACTGCTTGCCTGGGTCTCTGAGGGCTGCCGGGGAGGCTGATGGGACCGAACAGGCTTCTCCTCCTGCCCCCCACACCCAAGGGAGAGCCCTAGGTTCAAGCCTCCGCTCTGCTCAGTGACACTGGCAGGGGTCCAGCTCCCTCTGGGATTCGGTTTCCCCAGGTGTAAAAAGGGAGGGTGGGGCAAGATGACGTCAACTCACTCAGTGGCCCCCAGGAACCCCATGGAGGGAGACTTCCTCCCTGCCCCCCACCCCGGCAGCTCTGGCTAGGAGGCCCCTGGGCCCGCCAAGTGTCCCCTTGCTCCCAGCCTTGCTCAAGCAGCACAGACCCTGTCCTGACTTCAGGGGGTCTGATGGAGATGCAGACATAAAAACCAAGACCCTGGAGGAAGCCCAGAAGGAGAACTCCAATCTCATCTGGGCTTAGGCAAGGCTCCCTGAAAGAAGCGATGCCAGGCAAAGACTTACAAGGTGACCGGCAGTGAGCTCCCTCCAAAGCGCTGCAAGGCTTCCATCTGCTTCTTTTTATGTTTTGAATGAAAAGCTTATGAATTGACTCTGACACCTGCTACAACACAGATGAACCCTGAAGACATGATGCTCAGTGAAAGAAGCCATCACAAAAGGACAAATACTGTCTGATTCCAATCACAGGGGGTCCCTAGAGGAGTCACATCCATAGAGACAGAAAGTAGATGGTCACGGCCAGGGGCTGGGGAGTGAGTGTCTAATGAGGACAGAGTTTCAGTTTTGCAAGATCAGAAGAGTTACGGGGTTGAATGGTGGTGATGGTTGCACAACAATGTGAATGTACTTAAAGCCACTGAACTGTACACTTTAAAATGGCCAAGAGGGCTTCCCTGGTGGCGCAGTGGTTAAGAATCCGCCTGCCAACGCAGGGGACACGGGTTCGAGCCCTGGTCCGGGAAGATCCCACATGCCACAGAGCAACTAAGCCCGTGGGCCACAACTACTGAGCCTGCGCTCTAGAGCCCATGAGCCACAACTACTGAGTCCGCATGCCACAACTACTGAAGCTGCGCGCCTAGAGCCCATGCTCTGCAACAAGAGGAGCCACCACAATGAGAAGCCTGCGCACTTCAGCGAAGAGTAGCCCCCGCTCGCCACAACTAGAGAAAGCCCACACGCAGCAACAAAGACCCAACACAGCCAAAGATAAATAAATAAAATAAATAAATTTTTTAAAAAATAAAAATAAAATGGCCAAGAAGCTAAATTGTGTTATATCGTAACAATAAAAAAAAATTGGAAAGAAAAGCTTATGCATTAAGTTGTCTCAAGTAAACATCATGAAAATACATTAAACTTGAAAAACTGGTGGCCAGATTAAATCTTAATGAGTTAAAGTGGATTTAAATTTGTGTGGGGTTTCCCTAAATCTCTTTTCCTTGGGACTGGTGACAAGTTGGCGAACCAGGCAGACTCAGCTCACACGTGGGTCTGGAAAACTGGCACTGAGGTTTAAATACATTTACCAAATGCTTATGAGGTGGCAAAGCCCCTTGCGGGCACTTTATGTGGACCACGGCCATGTACTCTCAAAACAACCCAGTGAGGAAGGTGTCCCCAGTTTAGAGATACGGGGGTGAAGCAACTTTTCCCAGGTTGTACAGGGAGAGGGGCTTCTACTCAGGACCTGAGCCCAGGCACCCCGAGTCCACAGCCAGCCACTTCCTCAAGCAGCCTCCCCAAGACGTGAGCTACTCACCAACATCGGACCTTCAGATTTTACCCAGTAATCTGGAGTTTCTGCTTTTCGTGAAGAATCAGACCTGGCTAGCCAGTTTCCACGTGGTGTTTACTGGTTTATTTGCCCACCTGGCCCCTCTAGGTGGCTGGATTTCTTTTTTGGTTTTTTTTTTGGCCCGCGGCTAGTGGGATCTTAGTTCCCCGACCAGGGATCGAACCCAGGCCCCGGCAGTGAAAGCACCAAGCCCTAACCACTGGACTGCCAGGGAATTCCCGCAGCTGGATTTCTGACCCCAGGCAGGGCTGGGAGGAAATCCCTTGGGCCCGAGAGCGAAGTGAGTGAAGGCAAAGATCCCTGCTTGGCCACCATACCTCGGTGTGTCCAAGGCCCGGATGACAGTTGAGAGGAGCCGGCCGTCCCTTGAAGTCACCTGTGCCACATACTGGGGTGGCCCGAGGCCCGTGGCCTCCACGACCTTGGAGAAGGCAGGGCTGTCGGAGCAGTCGCACAGGGAGCCAGGGAGGTGACAGCAGTCACCCGTCGTCATGGCCACAGGGAGCCCCGCGTCCTCAGGGCCCAAGGCCCATGGTCCCAGGAGCCTGGGGAGAGGCCGGCAGGAAGATTAGGGGCAAGGTTAGCAAGCCACACACCAAATCCAGCTCTCTGAGCCTCGGTTGCCCAATCTGTACAATAGGGCTTTGGAGGGGGCTGTGAGGATTCAATAAGGTCACACATGCAGCTCAGCCCAGGCCTGGCACATCTCAGGGGCTTGATTATATTACCTCTGACTCTCCTAAGAAAGGCCAGCCCAGCCCAGCCTGCAAAGCGTGCAGGTCACCCCCAATATCACCTTTCCAGACATGATAACAGCACCTAACAGTTATTGAACAACTTCTGTGTAGCAGGCCCTGTGCTTGGCGCTTTCCAGGAACAGAACCATGCCCGCCAACCATGTAGAGACTGTTCTCCATGGATTGGATTGCCAGGCCTGGGCTCATGCCCACCCTGGAGTGGGCCAGAATTGAGCTAGAAACTTGGTCCAGCAGACCAGGATGGTGAGTCACTTTGACCCTCCTGGTTCACGGCCTCTTGTGGGGCTCTGAACTCCTTGATAACTCAGGCTATCAAGGAAGTGGCCCAGGCTGGGGAGGACCATGGCAGTCCCTGTCTCCACCCACCAGAGCAGCTGCTCTAACCCATGCCTCTGTCCCCAAGGAGAGGCCAGCGGAGCAATCTGAAGTCTGCTCTGGGTGGGAGACTTCAGCAGGATTCTGTCCCCCACCCCAGGGTCTGACCTGCCGAACGGAACCCTTGGCAAGCTCTTCTTCCATCACAGAACCAGCCAGCAAGGCTTGTGTGTTTCCCTTGGACAATTTCATGAAAGTAACAGAGGCCTCTTGAAGCCAATAAAGGTGCCCTGGAGCTAAGGATCTCTGTCCCAAACTTGTCTCCACCGTTGAGAAGCCACCGCATTGAGAAGGCTGAGCACCACAAGGAAGAGTAGCCCCCGCTCGCCACAACTAGAGAAAGCCCACACGCAGCAACAAAGACCCAACACAGCCAAAGATAAATAAATAAAATAAATAAATTTTTTAAAAAATAAAAATAAAATGGCCAAGAAGCTAAATTGTGTTATATCGTAACAATAAAAAAAAATTGGAAAGAAAAGCTTATGCATTAAGTTGTCTCAAGTAAACATCATGAAAATACATTAAACTTGAAAAACTGGTGGCCAGATTAAATCTTAATGAGTTAAAGTGGATTTAAATTTGTGTGGGGTTTCCCTAAATCTCTTTTCCTTGGGACTGGTGACAAGTTGGCGAACCAGGCAGACTCAGCTCACACGTGGGTCTGGAAAACTGGCACTGAGGTTTAAATACATTTACCAAATGCTTATGAGGTGGCAAAGCCCCTTGCGGGCACTTTATGTGGACCACGGCCATGTACTCTCAAAACAACCCAGTGAGGAAGGTGTCCCCAGTTTAGAGATACGGGGGTGAAGCAACTTTTCCCAGGTTGTACAGGGAGAGGGGCTTCTACTCAGGACCTGAGCCCAGGCACCCCGAGTCCACAGCCAGCCACTTCCTCAAGCAGCCTCCCCAAGACGTGAGCTACTCACCAACATCGGACCTTCAGATTTTACCCAGTAATCTGGAGTTTCTGCTTTTCGTGAAGAATCAGACCTGGCTAGCCAGTTTCCACGTGGTGTTTACTGGTTTATTTGCCCACCTGGCCCCTCTAGGTGGCTGGATTTCTTTTTTGGTTTTTTTTTTGGCCCGCGGCTAGTGGGATCTTAGTTCCCCGACCAGGGATCGAACCCAGGCCCCGGCAGTGAAAGCACCAAGCCCTAACCACTGGACTGCCAGGGAATTCCCGCAGCTGGATTTCTGACCCCAGGCAGGGCTGGGAGGAAATCCCTTGGGCCCGAGAGCGAAGTGAGTGAAGGCAAAGATCCCTGCTTGGCCACCATACCTCGGTGTGTCCAAGGCCCGGATGACAGTTGAGAGGAGCCGGCCGTCCCTTGAAGTCACCTGTGCCACATACTGGGGTGGCCCGAGGCCCGTGGCCTCCACGACCTTGGAGAAGGCAGGGCTGTCGGAGCAGTCGCACAGGGAGCCAGGGAGGTGACAGCAGTCACCCGTCGTCATGGCCACAGGGAGCCCCGCGTCCTCAGGGCCCAAGGCCCATGGTCCCAGGAGCCTGGGGAGAGGCCGGCAGGAAGATTAGGGGCAAGGTTAGCAAGCCACACACCAAATCCAGCTCTCTGAGCCTCGGTTGCCCAATCTGTACAATAGGGCTTTGGAGGGGGCTGTGAGGATTCAATAAGGTCACACATGCAGCTCAGCCCAGGCCTGGCACATCTCAGGGGCTTGATTATATTACCTCTGACTCTCCTAAGAAAGGCCAGCCCAGCCCAGCCTGCAAAGCGTGCAGGTCACCCCCAATATCACCTTTCCAGACATGATAACAGCACCTAACAGTTATTGAACAACTTCTGTGTAGCAGGCCCTGTGCTTGGCGCTTTCCAGGAACAGAACCATGCCCGCCAACCATGTAGAGACTGTTCTCCATGGATTGGATTGCCAGGCCTGGGCTCATGCCCACCCTGGAGTGGGCCAGAATTGAGCTAGAAACTTGGTCCAGCAGACCAGGATGGTGAGTCACTTTGACCCTCCTGGTTCACGGCCTCTTGTGGGGCTCTGAACTCCTTGATAACTCAGGCTATCAAGGAAGTGGCCCAGGCTGGGGAGGACCATGGCAGTCCCTGTCTCCACCCACCAGAGCAGCTGCTCTAACCCATGCCTCTGTCCCCAAGGAGAGGCCAGCGGAGCAATCTGAAGTCTGCTCTGGGTGGGAGACTTCAGCAGGATTCTGTCCCCCACCCCAGGGTCTGACCTGCCGAACGGAACCCTTGGCAAGCTCTTCTTCCATCACAGAACCAGCCAGCAAGGCTTGTGTGTTTCCCTTGGACAATTTCATGAAAGTAACAGAGGCCTCTTGAAGCCAATAAAGGTGCCCTGGAGCTAAGGATCTCTGTCCCAAACTTGTCTCCACCGTTTGTCCCTAGGAACTATGATCCAGAGACCCCGGAAACACTCACCAAGGTCCCCCCACAATTGTTTTTTACCAACCCTTGCCAGTCAAACTCTGAGACCCAAAGAGGGGTGGGAGGGAAGCAGTGTAAGTCATCGGCTAACTTTTTGCACCAGGACAGTCTGCTGCCAGATCAACAGTCTCTGAACAGCTCAGCCAGAAGACCTCCAGGCTCAGCAGGCCCTTCTAAGCCTCTATAGTTGGGCTGCTGTTGGCCACATAAGCAAGTGTCAGCCCAGAGGCAGGAGGAGCCTGGGAGGAAGGCTGCATGACTGAGATAACATCCTCAGGGCAGTGGCCAGGCCTGCCATGTTGTGTACACTGCTGTCCCTTCCAAGTGCCTGCAACCAGAATTTCCAGCTCAGAGGCCAGCAGGGAAGTTGCTGGGTTACCCAAGGGAACGCAGGCAGAGGGGAATCCACTCCTCTTGCCCCTCCAAGGATTGGCTTTCACATTTCTGCAAGTAATTGGGCATCACAAGAAACATCACAGCTACTGTATATTAAGTTCTATCATTTCTTTTACTGTCAGGGGAAAAACAAAAACAAAAAACACTGGTAAAATCTGCTAATGCAAGACCTGCAAATCACCGAAATAATAATAGCAGCTACTGTTTATTTAGTACCTACTGCAAGCCGGGTACTGTGCTAAGCATACTGAACTCAAACAGTTGTTATAAGTGTCCCCTTCAAAAGTCACCTCCCCAGAGAGGTTTTCCCTGACCACTCTGGTCAAAGTGCCATTGGTGTCCACATTATTGCCCTTACAGAATGTACCCCTCTCTGAAATGCTCTTTCCTTTTTTTTTTGAGAGGCCAATGCTGCCTTTATTCCTGAGTCAGCGGATACTGGAGAGGGTGCTCAGGCATACGGCCACAGTGGGCTCCCTCTCAATCCATCCAAGAACCGGGCAAAGGCCGGACCCAGGGGGTCCAGTGACTCAGCGGCCTTAGGAACAGCGCAGAAGACTCTCTGCCTATGGGCCTGAAATGCTCTTATTTCTTTTCTTTTTCTTTCTTTTTTGATCGCGCTGCACGGCTTGTGGGATCTTAGCTCCCCGACCAGGGATTGAACCTGGACCCTCAGCAGTGAAAGAGCAGAGTCCTAACCACCGGACCACCAGGGAATTCCCATGAAATGCTCTTATTTCTTCATCTACTGGTTTAACCACGTCCTCCACTCATCAGTCTCTCCAGCACCTGGCCCTGTGTCTAGTACAGAGTTCCTGCATTTATTTTTCAGCCCCTCCTCTGTGTAAACACAGGGTTGGGAGAGCCAGGTCTCTTGACCCCACCCCCCAGACCCTAGTCTGCCAGCACCCATGATGGGAATCAGAAATATTTAGAGGCTAGAGATCTGTGCAAAGCACAGAGGCTTGGGCTTGCAAGAGGCCAAACTCGAGGCTGGATGCAAGGATAGGGTGGCTGCAGCTCTGGGGCTGCTGGGATGGCAGAGCGAGCCAATGCCTCAAGCAAACTTGGCCCAGTGCTTGAGAGATGGATTTCACTGAGTCTTCACAACAAAACTATGACGTAAGTCTAATAATTACCCCCATTTGACAGGTGAGGAGACTGAGGCTCAGAGAGGTGCAGCTTCTTGCCCAAGATCACACAGCTAAGTCAGGACAGTGCCAGGATTTGAACTTAGTCCAGTGAGTGGGTCTGGGACTCAAGAGATCTGGGTTCTTTGAAGTCCTGACTCTGTTACTAATGCTGTGTGTCCTGGAACAAGATACTTGGCTTCTCTGGGCCTCATTATTCTCCTTTGTCAAATAAGTTGATGAAGCTAGTGGACTGTGTCTGCTGAGGGGCTTCCTGGGAAGGAGCACCCAGGCTCAATTCCTCCAGCGAAGCTCGCCCTTGGCTAGGCTTGTCTGGGGTGGCGCTGGGGCACCACAACCTTTCCACACCTACCCAGACTCCTTTTTTCTGAGGGCAGGAAACCAAGGGAAGAAGAGTCAGAGGGCCCTAGCTCCCCACAGTGTCATCTCAGTCCAGCTGCTTTGCTCTCTGGGCCTCAGTTTTCTCTTCTGTATAATGGGAGTCCCAGTGAAACCCAGCTCATACATGCATAAATATGAGAAAGTCGATAAATATTAGCTCTTATGATAATTACCATCATCAGCTTACAGAGCTGTTGGTAGGGTTTGATGAAACAAGGCACAGCCAGTGCCTGGCACACAGTAAGCACTCAACAAATGCTCACTGTTATTATTTTTTAGGATAAACATGGAGCCTGTAAAATGCATTCATTCCTCTTCACTTACCACAGAGAGGCTCCTGTATGCCCTTCAGTACTTGCATGGCCCTGCACTGGAGGCCAGGCTCTAATCGCAGCTCTGATCATGACTCGCTGTGTAGCCCTGGGCAAAAGGCTTGACCTCTCTGAGCCTTGATTCCTCATCCGTATAGCAGGGAACGTTTCTAGTACTTCCACTTGATACTGTCGCTGGAGGACTAAATGACCTAATACTATAAATTCTGGCTATCCCGTTTTGAGCACCCACGAACAGCCGGGCACTCTGCTAAGCACGTGCCTGGGTCATTATATTTACTATTTTCCTGGCAGAGCCCCTCTGAGGAGGAGGTTGGGGAAGGTGACTGGTCATTTATTGACCGCCTACTGTGTGCAGAGCGCTTTCCTCATTTGCCACCTCCTGGTTCCTCCCAACAGCCCGATTAGGTTGGTACTGGGATGACCCGGTTTCACAGATGAGGAGACCGAGGCCCAGAGAGGCACCTACTGTGTGCCGGCCCCCAGGGGACCTCCTGCCTTCTGCAAAGACGGAAATTGCGATCACCTAGTCCCTGGGAAGGCTGAGGCCGACTGTCCGAGCCCGGCCGTCCCGCCTGGGGGCCGGGCTCGGGCCTCAAACTCGGGGCCGGTCCGCGGATCGGCACACCCCGGCCCCATCCTCCCGCCCGTGCCTACCTGATCCGCGGCCGGGCCGGGCGGCCGCGCAGGCCCCTCCGCTTGCCCGGGCCCTGGTCCCGGCCCGGCCGATCTCTTCAGCGCCGCTAGCTCCGCTCCGGCCGGCACCTGCGTCGGGACACCGCCCGCCAAGCAGACGGTGCCACGAACCAATGGCGACCGCCTCTCGCCTACACTGGCCAATCGCCATAGAAGTCCCGCCCTGGGAGGCGGGGCCAGAGGCGACGGGGACGTCCTGGGCCGCAAAGGCTCGGCGGCGCCGCAGCTGCTGGCCCCGCCCCTGCTGCGTCCTGGCTCCACCCCAGTCTCGGCCCCGCCCCCATCCCTGGCCCCGCCCCATGCCGACTCGGGGCACGAGCGGGGCACGTGGCGCCACCTGCAGAAGACCAGTTAATAAATAAAACCGTTACAGAATTCAACGCGACACCAGCGAAGGGATTTGTAAGTGTTCGTCACCTCTCTCAGGCTTCCGGCCAATCCTGGGGGAGGGATGAACCGTCCGATCACATTTTACAGAGAGGAACCACAGAAGTCTAGAGAGGTTAAGGGGCCGTGGAAGAGCCTAAAGCCAACATCATTTATTTATCATTCACATTCATTCATACATACAACAAATTCATTCATTAGATGTAATAAGCATCAATAAGAGGGCCTATTATGAGCCAGGCACTATGCTAGGCACTGTGGACACAATGTTGAGTAAATATTGCTGCCCTCATGGACCTCGGTCTAGGGAATGACATAGACATTAAGCAGTCAATTGTGTAATTATTAATTACAAAGGTGATAAATTATAGCGAGTGAGGGAGGCATATCATGGAATATTTGGAAAGTCCAAAAATATTTCCCTAAAGAAGCAATGGAACTGACAATGGCGAAGAGCTTGAGGTGGGATGGAGAATTGCCTCAATACTCCTTTCTTCCCCTTCCCCTGCCTTTATTGAATATGTAGATCAGCTCAATTACCTTAACCAAATTCTTTTGTGCTGTACTAGCTTACATTTTTCAAAAATGGAACAATAAATCATAACATTTTTTAAAAGGTTACCTATAGAGGGAAGGGGTAGAATAGAAGGGACACAGATAGAAGCTAGACTTTTAAAACAGTACCTTGTTTTGGATATCTGACTTTACAACCATGTAAATATTTTATATAACTTTAAAACAAAATTTAAAATATAAGATATCCCTAAAAACAAAAATAAGATAAAACGAATTAACCTGTGTATCCAGTTGGTGACAAAACAACGCAGAGATGAACTAGTGACTTTAAAACTCCACAGTTTCATTGTACATACCACTATATTGGTGGTGATGGTGTTAAATTGTTATTCTGAGCTTGTTGCACATTTAGTCTGGGATAAAGCAAAGGAGTGATTATGTTGGTGTCAAGAACTGGGCTTTTCAGAGGGAGTGAAGGAGGTACAGTTGTAAGATTGATCACATTAAAGAAAAACCCTGTGGTCTTGAATTTGAATTGGGAGTATCATGATATATTTTCTCTTTATAAAAAGCAAACATTTCCTACCTCTGTCCACTGAAAAAAAGTCTGAAACAAAGACCAACCTTCTTGTCATAAGCACCCCGTAAGCCCAGATTGTGGTCTCTAAATACCATTTCCAATTGAAAGAAGCCAGGAACACTGAGGAAAAATCTGATTCTGAGTCATGGGAAGGAAATGTACAGACAAAAATGGCACATCTTGATATACCAGAAAGGGAGTTATCAAAGACATTACCTGGTAAGATAATGTCAATGGGAGCCAATTAGAAGCTTCCATTGGCCACAAACTGGACAATTTGATCCTCAATAAGGATAATGATTGCAGATCAAAATGCATCAAATGTTCAACTTTGTGCATTTGGGTTTTTAATTTTTTATCTTAAAATAATGTCAAATTTACATAAAAGTTGCAGAAAGAATGCACAGAGCTCCCATAAACACATTGCCCAGATTCCCCAATTGTTAACATTTCTGAATCCTTTGAGTATAAGATACACACATGGTGTCTCATTAACCCTTAATTCTTCAGTGGTTCTTTCTTTCTTTGAGGCACATGGGCTTCTCTCTAGTTGTGGCAAGTGGGCTCAGTAGTTGAGGTGCACAGGCCTAGCTGCCCCGAGGCATGTGGGATCTTAGTTCCCTGACCAGTGATCAAACCCGCATCCCCTGCATTGGAAGGCCGATTCTTAATCACTGGACCACCAGTGAAGTCCCTAGTGTTTCTTTTTTTTTTTAACCGATTGGTTTTCTTAATTTTTTTAAATTAATTAATTAATTAATTTTTATTTTTGGCTGCGTTGTGTCTTCATTGCTGCACTTGGGCTTTCTCTAGTTGCGGCGAGCAGGAGCTACTCTTCGTGGCAGTGCACCAGCTTCTCATTGCAGTGGCTTCTCTTGTTGCAGAGTGTGGGCTCTCGGGTGCACAGGCTTCAGTAGTTGTGGCACATGCGCTCAGTAGTTGTGGCTCACAGACTCTAGAGCGCAGGCTCAGTAGCTGTGGCACACGGGCTTAGTTGCTCCGCGGCATGTGGGATCTTCCCAGACCAGGGCTTAAACCCATGTCCCCCAACCAGTCACTCTTGAATGTCCCCTGCATTGGCAGGCAGATTCTTTTTTTTTAATGATTTATTTTATTTATTTATTTTGGGCTGTGTTGGGTCTTCGTTGCTGCGGGCGGGCTTTTCTCTCGTTTTTTGGCGAGTGTGGGCTACTCTTCCTTGCGGTGCGCGGGTTTCTCACTGCGGTGGATTCTCTTGTTGCAGAGCATGGGCTCTAGGCACACGGGCTTCAGTAGTTGTGGCACGTGGGCTCAGTAGTTGTGGCTCGCGGGCTCTAGAGCGCAGGCTCAGTAGTTGTGGCACACGGGCTTAGTTGCTCCGAGGCATGTGGGATCTTCCAGGACCAGGGCTCGAACCCATGTCCCCTGCACTGGCAGGCGGATTCTTAACCACTGCGCCACCAGAGAAGTCCCAGTTTATTTCTTAAGTAAAGCACATTCTTCCACATAATCACAGTATGATCTTCAAAATCAGGAAATTAATATGGATCCAATATCACCAGGTAATTCCCAAATCCCATTCAGAGTTTCAGTAAAGTTCTTTAAAGCTCCAG
Organism: Physeter macrocephalus; assembly: GCF_002837175.3. Classification (NCBI taxonomy): domain Eukaryota; kingdom Metazoa; phylum Chordata; class Mammalia; order Artiodactyla; family Physeteridae; genus Physeter; species Physeter macrocephalus. The sequence goes on from NW_021145642.1 coordinate 30,458, forward strand.
CATCCGTCCCAGGATCACATGTTGTATTTTGCTGTCTAATTCAGTCTCCTGCAGTCTGGAACAATTCCTCATTCTTTCCTTGTTTTTTATGACCTTGATATTTTTGGAGATTACTGGCTAGTTATTTTGTAGAAAGCCTCTCAATTTGCTTTTCTTTAATATTTCCTCATGACATGCATTTAGGACAGAAACCACAGAAGTGATGTTGTGTTCTCAGTGCATGTATCAGGAGGCAAAGAATGTTGATTTCTTCCACTACTTATAACCTACCCTAATTATATTAATCTGATTATGTTAAACCGGTGTCTTCCAGGCACTTCCCCTTCAGTCCAGTGGTTAAGACTTCCCCTTCCAATGCAGGGGGTGCGGGTTCCATCCCTGGTCGGGGAGCTAAGATCTCACATGCCTCACGGCCAAAAAACCAAAACATAAAACAGACGCAATATTGTAACAAATTCAATAAAGGCTTTAAAAATGGTCCACATCAAAAACCAACCAGTCACTCTTGAATGTCCCCTGCATTGGCAGGCAGATTCTTTTTTTTTAATGATTTATTTTATTTATTTATTTTGGGCTGTGTTGGGTCTTCGTTGCTGCGGGCGGGCTTTTCTCTCGTTTTTTGGCGAGTGTGGGCTACTCTTCCTTGCGGTGCGCGGGTTTCTCACTGCGGTGGATTCTCTTGTTGCAGAGCATGGGCTCTAGGCACACGGGCTTCAGTAGTTGTGGCACGTGGGCTCAGTAGTTGTGGCTCGCGGGCTCTAGAGCGCAGGCTCAGTAGTTGTGGCACACGGGCTTAGTTGCTCCGCGGCATGTGGAGTTTATTTCTTAAGTAAAGCACATTCTTCCACATAATCACAGTATGATCTTCAAAATCAGGAAATTAATATGGATCCAATATCACCAGGTAATTCCCAAATCCCATTCAGAGTTTCAGTAAAGTTCTTTAAAGCTCCAGCATCCGTCCCAGGATCACATGTTGTATTTTGCTGTCTAATTCAGTCTCCTGCAGTCTGGAACAATTCCTCATTCTTTCCTTGTTTTTTATGACCTTGATATTTTTGGAGATTACTGGCTAGTTATTTTGTAGAAAGCCTCTCAATTTGCTTTTCTTTAATATTTCCTCATGACATGCATTTAGGACAGAAACCACAGAAGTGATGTTGTGTTCTCAGTGCATGTATCAGGAGGCAAAGAATGTTGATTTCTTCCACTACTTATAACCTACCCTAATTATATTAATCTGATTATGTTAAACCGGTGTCTTCCAGGCACTTCCCCTTCAGTCCAGTGGTTAAGACTTCCCCTTCCAATGCAGGGGGTGCGGGTTCCATCCCTGGTCGGGGAGCTAAGATCTCACATGCCTCACGGCCAAAAAACCAAAACATAAAACAGACGCAATATTGTAACAAATTCAATAAAGGCTTTAAAAATGGTCCACATCAAAAACATATTTTTTAAATAAATAAATTAATTAATTAAATGGTGTCTTCCAGGTTTCTCCAGCATGAGTTAGTGTTGCACTTATCAGTAAGTGCCTTATTGGAAAATACCATGAAACTAATTAAATATCCGCTCCTCAACAGACCTTCATCCACCAGATTTAATACTCATTGATGACCCTTGCCTGAATCAAATTTTGTTGCTGTTGTTAGCAAAGAGGGTTTCATTTTTATTTACAAGAATTCTGGAGGAGGATGGCTGCTGGCATTGATTGGGTCAAATGATATTAGGGTTAATGACCTAGATTCTCTTGGCCTTTTTCTCATGTAGATGGCTGCTGTGGCTCCAGGTAGCACATCCTCAATGAAGGCAGGAAAAAGGGAGTGGCACGGAGGTGTACACCATGTCTGTCTCTTCTACCAGATAATGGTTGCTAAATGATGATTGTCTTCTAATTCCATCTTTGGCACTTCCTTCCTTATTGGCTCAACAAGATGTTCCAGGGTAGTTTTTTCTTGAAACTTTACCTGCCCCAGCTCCGGACTCCACCCTTTCTCCAAGGAGCTTTCCTTCTGTTTAGTGGTGAATGATATTTAGAAACCAAGATCTGGGTGCCAGGTGGGCTCATTGCTACCACAGTATCATTATCTTTTTTTTTTTTTAAGTTTTTTTTTTTAAACAAATTTATTTATTTATTTATTTTTGGCTGCATGGGTCTTCGTTGCTGCGTGCAGGCTTTCTCTAGTTGCGGCGAGTGGGGGCTACTCTTCTTTGCGGTGCGCAGGCTTCTCATTGCGGTGGCTTCTCTTGTTGAGGAGCATGGGCTCTAGGCGCCAGGGCTTCAGTAGTTGTGGCTTACGGGCTCTAGAACGCAGGCTCAGTAGTTGTGGCGTATGGGCTTTGTTGCTCCGCGGCATGTGGGATCTTCCTGGACCAGGGCTCGAACCCGTGTCCCCTGCATTGGCAGGCGGATTCCTAACCTCTGTGCCACCAGGGAAGGCCAGTGTCATTATTTCTTGCTTCTCTCATTGTAATATGTTACAATATGTCCCTATATTATCTTATGTCTTTAAACCCATGAGTGCACACCAATATCTCTAACTTGAATTCAGCACCAAGGTTTATCCCAGCCCCTTTACATGTTTCTAAAGTCCTTCTGTGACCGTGAAAAACCTGGTTCCCGGGGCTTCCCTGGTGGCGCAGTGGTTGAGAATCTGTCTGCCAATGCAGGGGACACGGGTTCAAGCCCTGGTTTGGGAAGATCCCACATGCCGCGGAGCAACTAAGCCCGTGAGCCACAATTACTGAGCCTGCGCGTCTGGAGCCTGTGCTCCACAGCAAGAGAGGACATGATAGTGAGAGGCCCGCGCACCGCGATGAAGAATGGCCCCTGCTTGCCGCAACTAGAGAAAGCCCTCGCACAGAAACGAAGACCCAACACAGCCAAAAATAAATAAATAAATAAATAAATAAATAAATAAAAATAAAATTAAAAACCTGGTTCCCGTGACACTCAGTGCTCATTGCCCGGCACCCCACCCCACCCCTGACCCCCACCCAGTGTGTAACCAAACCCTAGACACCCTGGCCAAGGCCCGTCCCAGATATAAACTTCCTGTTTAATTCCATCCCCATTGGGCACACTGGTTGAAAGCTTGGCCCCGACAGAGGAGCTAAATCTATGCATTTTAACTAAAAAATAAATAACCAGCAACTTTTTTTCATTTTTCTAGTAATTCCTTTTTATTTTATTTTACAGGAGTACAGGTTGGAAAACCTATTTTTTTCTTTCATTTTGTTTTGTTCAATTTTTATGGCATTATATATAAAATCAGTAACACTGGTTATCATATGTCAATCAAAAACTGATTGACAGTTATCCCTAGCTTATCTTTTCTTAAATTTTTTGCTTACTTTACTGTTTTCCATGTATTTTTTTTTAATTGAAGTATAGTTGATTTACAATGTCATATTAGTTTCAGGTGTACAGCACAGTGACTCATATATATGTGTATATATATAAATTCTTTTTCAGATTCTTTTTCCTTATAGATTATTACAAAATATTGAGTATAGTTCCCTGTGCTATACAGTAGGTCCTTGTTTGTTATCTATGTTATGTAAGTAGTGTATATATGTTAATCACAACCTCCTAATTTATCGCTCCCCCATCCAACCAACTCTTGAAGGCTACTTGGGAACCAACTCAAAATCTTGAAAATTATGAAATTTGAAAATTGACAAGCAAAAGAGAGAATTAAGTATTTATGTTGACTTACACCATCTGTACCTCCGGGTAACCACATAGATGAGGGGCAATTTCTCTTTATAGACCTATTCCAAAAGTAAATGAAGAAGTGGCAGATTTGACTATCACCACTTTGTAACTCTTAATGGATTATGAATCTAGGTGATGCTTATCGGCAGGCGCTACCACCGCGACTGAGAAATGCGCTGACATTACCTGCCTCCTGGGGTTATGTACATGATATCACCTATGAAGTGTCCAGTCTTAAATCCGATCAACCTCTAGATCTAACTATTCATCTACAGGAAATTCAGGGGAAAACGGGACACGTTAAATGTCACCCTGGGTCCATAGAGACAGAAAGCAGATTAGTGGTTGCCAGGGGCTGGGAGATGGGGGGAGAGGGAGTAACTGCTTAATGGACGTTGAGTTTCTTTTCAGCGTGGAGGAAAACTTCAGAGTGGTGAAGGTTGCACAACACTGTGAATATCCTAAAAACCACTGAATGTACTTTTTTTTTTTTTTTTTTTGCGGTACGCAGGGCCTCTCACTGTTGTGGCCT
>NW_021145642.1:34719-49914 GCF_002837175.3 Physeter macrocephalus
GGACCGGGGCACGAACCCGTGTCCCCTGCATCGGCAGGCGGATTCTCAACTACTGTGCCACCAGGGAAGCCCTGAATGTACTTTTTAAAGTGGTACTTAAATGGCGAATTTTATGTTATATGAATTCTATGTCGAATTTTTAAAAAAGCAAAAAGAAAGACACTATAGGGATGCCACTATAGTGGATCCTTAACCACTGCTCCACCAGGGAAGTCCAAAACTTATTTCTGTGTGTGTGTGTGTGTGTGTGTAATCATGTTCTTATCTTTTATGTATCATAATTTATTTAGGTTAACACAGTTCCTCAAAAAATTAAACACAGAAGTACCACGGGATTCAGCAATTCCACCTCTGGGTATGGACCCAAAAGAAAATCAGGAACTCAAAACATATTTGCATACTCATGTTCATAGCAGCATGATTCACAATAACCAAAAGATGGAAGCAACCCAAGTGCCCATCAGCAGATGAATGGATACACAAGAAATGGAATATCCACACAATGGAATATTATTCAGCCTTAAAAAGGAAGGAGAGTCTGACACCTGCTACAACATGGATGAACCTTGAGGACATGATGTTCAGTGAATGAAGTCAGTCATGAGACGACCAATACTGTCTGATTCCACTTATAAGAGGTCGCTAGAAGAGTCAGTTTCATAGAGACAGAAAGTTGAATGGTGGCTGACAGGGGCTGGAGGAGGGAGGAGGCGGAGTTTGTGTTTAATGGGGACAGTTTTAGTTTTGCAAGATGAAGAGTTCTGGAGATGGTGCGAATGCTTGTATAACAATATGATACTTAATGTCACTGAACTGTACACTTAAATAGTTAAGATGTTTTTTTTAAGATGGTAAGTTTTATGTTATGTATATTTTATGGTAATTATGTTTATTTTACCATTAAAAAAAAAGACTTAAGAACAGTGCCTGGGGCTTCTCTGGTGGTGCAGTGGTTAAGAATCCGCCTGCCAGTGCAGGGGACACAGGTTTGATCCCTGGTCCAGGAAGATCCCACATGCCGCGGAGCCCGTGTGCCACAACTACTGAGCCTGCGCTCTAGAGCCCGCGAGCCACAACTACTGAAGCCCCCGCGCCTAGAGCCTGTGCTCCGCATCAAGACAAGCCACTGCGATGAGAAGCCCCTACTCACCGCAACAAGAGAAAGCCCGCGTGCAGCAATGAAGACCCAACGCAGCCAAAAATAAATAAATTTATATATATAAAAAAAAAGAACAGTGCCTGGCACAGAGAGAACACGCTGTGCTTAGTAAATCACTGAATGTAGAGTAATTGAAACAACATCGCTGTACTGTGACCCCCAAGGGCACAGGGTCGCATCGTTTTTTGTTCTCAGGTATGTGCCCCAGGGCTGACCAATCACAGAGGATCCAGAAAGATTTGATTTTTTTTTTTTTTTTTTTTTTTTTTTTGCCACACTGCAGGGCATCCAGGATCTTAGTTCCCCCAACCAGGGATGAACCCGTGTCCCCTGCAGTGGAAGCGCAGAGTCCTAACCACCGGACTACCAGGGAAGTCCCAGATTTCATCTTCTGACTGCTTGAAACCCTTCAGGGTGCCTCACCACTTTTCCTGGCCCTCCCGACTTCTCCTTCCACCATCCGCCCTCTCCACGCCCTGCCCCGTCCAAACCCAAGGGAGTCAGCGCCCCCAAGGGCTGTTACGAACGGCCCCCACCAGATCCCCAGCTCTCCCACCAACGGCCTTGGCCCAGGATACCCCTTTGGCCTGGACCACGCACCCTGACTTACTCCACCGCCCCTGTTGGAACAGCCCCTGTGGCTCTGAGCTCGTCGGGAGAGATGTGTCTGGGCTCGCCCATCCCTCCAGGCAGAGCAGCCAGAGCCTGGAGGGCATGCATCCTCCTCTCTTGTGGCTCTCCTAGGGGTCAAGGGCACAACAGGCTTTAGCCAGAGGCTGGAGCTTCTAGAACAGCTGCCGGCACTCAGGTGAGAGGAAACACACATTGGGTCATGTGATCAGTGCAGGGTAGGGTGGAGGGCCCATATAGGCCTGGGGGGATGGCTATATGCCTCCTCTGCAGTGGCAAGTGACCCTCAAGCCAGCCCTGCCAGCCGGACCAGCGGGAGAAGCTGGGTCCTGAGGAGAGGCAGAGCAACAGTTGCCCCCCCACCCCGGCCTGCGCGCTTCTCCTCTATCACCAGTGTCCCCCCCCGTGGGCCCTCCTCAAAGGTTAGTCTGGGATGGAGGGAGCTGGGGTGTGACTGGCATCGCCAACCTCCCTGGGCAGGTGGTGGCTAGGTGGGTGTGCAGTGGATGAAAGCAGCGAACCCCAACCGGGGAGCTGAGAACAGGAGAAGCGGGCACAGCCCATCCCTTCCCAAGGGGCACCCTCCGGTCTTAGGGCTGGCTGTCCTAGGGCCAGGGAGTTTACCTGCCCAAGCCCTCGCCTTCCCTTCCTCCCTGCCACACGGGCAGCAAGAAGGTCCACCCAACCACGGCCTCACCCACCCCAGGACCCTCACCCACCCCAGGACCCCCGTGGTCAGCTCAGGGTGCTCCGCGTTGTCCTGGGAGGTGGGGTGGGGGGGCTGGGGCTGAACCAGGGCGGTTGGAGCTTGCAGCGAGGGACCCTGGCTCGGGAGCGCCGCCTGGTGGAGAGAAAGAAGACAAAGGCGCAGCGGCAGGTTTCTGTACAGGAAGTCGGATTATACATTTTAGTAACCGGGCGAGAGAAACGAGGCATCGGGGCAACAGTGCAGGGGCCACAGGAAGAATAAGAGATCGAGAGCTAGGGTTTGGCATAAATCTTACAAAGTGTATAAAGAATCTGTGTTTCTCTACAATAACAAAAAAACCAAAGGCTACAAGAGCGGTTGTATATACAAAACACAGAGATATTGCTTCACTTGCAAACAGGTTCCTGACCAGACAGGGAGACAAGACAGAGAGAAGGGCACAGGGACGGGGTGGTGGGTGGAGAGCGCGCCGCGTGCAAAAAGGAGGGTGAGGTGGGGAGAGGGTCTTCTCCCAGCATCAATCTACAGGCAGGAGCTGGAGTCGCGCACGCACGGGAGAGGTCGAAGGCATGTGCGCTGCTGGCTGTGCGCGGGGGAGCGGGATGCCGAGAGCCAAGAGTGTCCGTCTGCCTGGCCCCTGGCGCCTTGCTCTTCGGGCTTCAGCCTGGAATGGGGTTCTGGGTGGGGACCGGGGGCCAGCTGGGCCAGCTGGCCAGAGAGGGAGGGCGGCGATTGCTCCCCGGAGGCTACCGTGGAAAACTGGAGAAGCCTGCTCGGTGTGCCCATCCTCTTGGCCTCTGGCCGGCCCGGTCCATCCTGCCACCCTCCCCGCCCCGCTGAGATGCCCACTGGGACCCAAGGAGAGCAGGTGCAGCAGCCGGGGCTTCTAGCTTTCCTTGGGCGGGACAGGAGATGCCGCTCAACTCCTGTTCTTCGTGCGGAGCTCGATGGGAGGGCAGGAGCCAGTCACAGAGGGGCGGAGGGGGTGGGCAGGGAGGACGGGGCAGTGAGGGGTGGGCGGAGGACGAGGACGTGCACGCACGCTGAGACCAGGCGCAGGGCGGTCACAGGTTCTGGCAGCACTGCAGCTTGTTGGGTTTCTGTCCGTCGGTGGTGGGTGGCACGCTGATGTCCACCACGTTGTTTCCGGGGGACTCATCGTGTGCTGCGCGGTCCGCGATCTGCTTCTGTGACACGATGCGGTAGATCTCTGCGGTGGGCGGGGGCGGGAAGAACGACACAGGGTGAATGCCCTGTGTGCCCCCAATCTCGGTTACCTCCCCCTCCCACAGGACTCATCTGGATGTCACGTCCTCACGGTAGCACCCTGGATGCTGAGCTGGAACCCCTTCCAAAGGCTCCCACTGTGCCCTGTGCACCCCCATCACGTCAGGGGGAGCCATGCCACGGGCTGGGCTCCTGGAGGCTCCCTGCCCATCCCCAATGCTGGCTGTGTACTCAGCAAGGGAAGGACCCATATCTGTTTGCAGATGTAACTCCCAGCCCAGGCCTCTCATTCTTTAAGATCAGAGAGGCCCTCCTCCCTCAGGAGAAACTCCCAGAAGCCCAGGGGCTCTGGGACCCTGAGGCCACCTGCCTCCCCAGCTGACCCTGTGGGCTGTTCTCTAGTGAAGCCATGGCAGGGCCCATCTACGGGAGCTGGGCTGAGAGGGTCTCTGTGCCCTGAGTGCCAGCAGGGGTGGGATCTGGCCTCACGCTGTGGAGGGTGCCCTGTTTGTCCTCGTGTCCAGACTGAACAGCAGTTTTACGGAAGGAAGGTTCAGGGGCTGCGTTCTGGAGCACGTGACCCGTGTGGCTGGTGCCCTTCCCACGCCCACCCTCTGTGATCCCAGCTGGGCCCTGTGACCACCTGTGAGAATGTTCTTGAAAGCTTCCTCTACGTTGGTGGAATCCAAGGCTGAGGTCTCAATGAAGGACAAGTTGTTCTTTTCTGAAAGAGAATATTTGCCCAGGTAAGTTAGCTGGTGGAGCGGGGGGAGGGTGGTCCCCTATACCCTCCTCTTGGGGACCGTGGCTGCCTGTCTGCTCACCTGGCCCAGGAAACGAAGGGCTGGGGCCGAAGGGGTAGGACGGAGACGCCCACCCCTGCAGCCATGGGCACGGCCAGGGAAGATGCACCTGGTGCAGGGGAGCTGCCTGCATTCCAGATGCTTCTCGGATGCTTCAGTCAGAGTCTCGCTCTCAGGAGTGTGGCACCTAGAGGCCCTGGCCAGAGCAGATGGCCCGGACTGACACCTAGCAGCCCTCTGGCCACACCCTCTGGCCCGGCGTGCGCTCACCTGCGAAGGCGCGGGCCTCATCTGTGGGCACGGCCCGCAGGTGGCGCAGGTCGCTCTTGTTGCCCACCAGCATGATGACGATGTTGCTGTCGGCGTGGTCCCGCAGCTCCTTCAGCCAGCGCTCCACGTTCTCGTAAGTCAGGTGCTTGGCAATGTCATATACCAACAGCGCGCCCACCGCACCACGGTAGTATCTGCAGGGACGGGGGCAGGGCCCAGGCGTGAGCTGAGCCAGCGTCCCTGGGGGCCCCCCAGGCTCTGTGGGCAGTGGCTCCTTGGCCCGAGGGGTGGCCATCAGGGCCTTGAGGGAGGGGTGCGTGTCCTGAGGCCCCGGCTCCACTCCCCAGATTCGGCTCAGGAATGGGGAGGCCTAAGGAGGGAGTCTGGGATCTGGGGTCAGAAGACACCCACGGGGTCAGCCACCAAAAGGGGAGGAGGAAAACAGTGACTATGCAGGGAATATGCAGGGAAAGGGCAGAAGCTCTAATGCCTGCCGTGGCCCTGCCCGCCCAGAGCACCAAGGAGATGGATGGACACACATCCACTCCAAGGGATCAAGGAGCCGAGAAGGTGAGCAGGCCTCAGTGGAGGGATTCCAGAAGACAGCAAGTGACTGACAGGGAATGGGCAGGAGTTGGGAGGGTCAGGGAAGAGGCAGTCGAGGGGGTCCTGATGGTGGGGTGGCCACAGGAGGGCCAGGGCTGCCAGGGCTGCGCCTGGAAAAGGCAGGCTGGGAACACGGCTGGGCAGGGCGGGCCGAGCAGGCAGGCTGGGGAGCGGGCAGAGCCTGATAACAGCCCTCACCGTGTAGCCAGCACCCGGAGACACGGCAGTGCCTCGATGGGACGCCAGGGGTCAGAGGGGCCGTGGGACATGCCCACCTGGGGTCACAGCCTGACCAAGCCTGGGCACTGGCCTTTCAGAGGGTCCCACAGCTCCTGGGGGTCTTGTACCTCCACCCTGCGCCCCCCGCTCTCGGGTCTGTGCTCTCCCCTTCCCCCGTTCCCCCCCCAGCCCAACTCCTACCCATGTCTTGGGGCCCACGGGCTCCCCGGCCCCGTCACTCACGCCGAGGTGATGGCGCGGTAGCGCTCCTGGCCGGCGGTGTCCCAGATCTGCGCCTTGATGGTCTTGCCGTCCACCTGGATGCTGCGGGTGGCGAACTCCACGCCGATGGTGCTCTTGCTCTCCAGGTTGAACTCGTTGCGGGTGAAGCGCGACAGCAGGTTGCTCTTCCCCACGCCCGAGTCCCCGATGAGCACCACTTTGGGGGCGGGGAGGGGTACCAGTGAGCCTCCCTGGGTCAGAGGGGGGCAGTGCCCCCGAGCCAAGACCCCACCGTGCTGCCCACGTCCACCCACAGAACCTTCACAGTGGCGCCCCGGGTGCTGCAGACACACGACAGCCAGTGACGGGGCAGAGTTGGAGCTGTCCTGGGGCTGCTGGCCCGAGGCACCACGGTTCCTGGTACAGAAGCGAATAGGGTCCTTCAGAGCAGGGCTGCCCCTGCTCTGATGGGACACAGGGATCCAGGCATCCCGGCAGAAGGCAGCTTGGGGACCCATCAACTCCCAAACCTCCACGGCGGCCTGGTGACCCGGGCAACCAGGCATGCCTGAGAAAGCCCCAGGGCTGGGTGACCTTGGGCAAGTCACTTAACGTCTCTGGGCTGCCTTTTCCACAGGTGTGAAAAGGGAGACAGTAACAAGAGCCACCTCGGGGAGGGGGACACGGGAATGCCTGGGATCAGAACTCAGCTAGCATCTCGTACGCTAAGATGGGGCCGGGGTGGGGGGGTCAGATCGTCCTGCAGGGAGGTGGGAACAAGGGCCCTCCTGAGCAGCGCAGGGCAGAGCAGGGCAGGCATAGGCGGGTCTTTCCCTCCATCCCTCCCTTTATTGAGCTTCCTGCCCCCACCTGTAGAAGCCCTGCCTCTAGGGGCCCAGCCGCTCCAAGCTCTAGGCTGGAGGGGCCTGGAGGGGCCTGGGCCTGGAGGGCTGTGCTCAGACCCAGGACACAATGGGGACTCGTGTCAGTGTGTGCATAGGTGTGTGTGCGGCGCAGAAGAAACAGCCTTTCTTTTCAGACGCCCCAGCTGGAAACCACAGGGACCCCCAAGTGTGGGCCTTAGACTCTGGCACCCCAGGGTGGCTCTGGCTCGTGGGGAGCCACGGGGGCTACAGACTTGGTCACCCAAAGCCCCGATGAAAAGGTTTTCCTTGATGAGAACGTCTATGTGTACGTGTTCAGATCCCTGCTGCTTCTTACCCCCTTCACTGCTCCCTGACCCCAGGCCATCATCACTCCCCTCGCTCCCAGTTGCTGTGACAGCCTCCTCCCTGGTGCCCGCCCTTACATTTACTCTCAGCTTCAGCCAACAGGCTGTTTTCCTCTTGGCCGCCAGAGGGTGCCTGTGAGCACCCTGCGTGGGTCCCATCCCTCCTCTGCCTATAGCCCTCCAGGGCTCCCACCTCCAAAGTCCTCCTGGCAGCCCACAGGGCCGTGCATGGCCTGCCCCGTCCCCCCCGTGCCCTCACCTCCTCCCTCTCTCCCCCTCGCTCACTCTGCTCCAGACACACGGGCCTCCCTGCAACGCTACCCTCCGCCTGGAGTGTTCTTCCCTAGGTACCCACCAGGTTCCTGCCCTCATCTCCCCTGTGTGGCCCCTCGGATGGCACTTGATCAAGGAGGCTCCCCGCAGCCATCCTCTTAGATAAAACCCCACTCCCAGGACTTTGCTGGCGGTCCAGTGGTTAAGACTCCGCGCTTCTACCGCAGGGGGCCCAGGTTCAATCCCTGGTCGGGGAACGAGATCCCGCATGCTGCAACTACGAGCCGGCATGCCGCAACTAAAGATCCTGCACGCCGCAACTAAGACCCGGCACGGCCAAATAAATAAATATTTTTTAAAAACCCCAAGAACCCACTCCCCGCAACACTCCCCATTCCCCTCCCCTACCTTTCCCCCATAGCTCTCCCTACCCTCTCACATTCACCAGGTTTCCCTTATAGATTTTTTTTTGTCATTCTGCCTCGAGGGCAGCCATCTCAAGACAGTCTGGTTCCCTGCTGTGTCCCCAGGACCTAGTGCACTGCCCGGCGCACGGGACGCACCTGATCAATGCCCGTCGAATGAACAAACGCCAAAGTGGCTGGCGGAGCTTCCCAGGCCCACCTCCCCCCACACTGGAAGATGCCCAGGTCACCATCCTTGGGCCATAAGTAAGGAGGGGGCGGGACAGGCAGCCCCCAGGATGCAGCACCCTCTCTGGACAGGCTGCTTTAGAGCCAAGAACAACAAGAACAGGAAGAACGTTCCGTGCTGAGAAAGCTCTGGATGTGCCATCACCTCACCTATGCATCACATGACCCATTTTCCAGACGAGAAACTGAGGTGCAGACAGGGGAATGACCAGCTTAAGGCACGTGGTCACCAAGGGTAGAGCTGGGGTCTGAGCCCGTGCATAACTGCAGGCTCGCTCCCACCCCCCAACCAAGCTCAGCAAGCAGCAACTTGCCCAGGGCCACCCAGCTGGAGAGTGGTCCAGCAGGATGTGAACTCAGGTTTTCTGGATCCAGGGCTGAGCTCAGGGGTCTGGGTTCAGCTTCCTCCTCTCCCACCATCAGGGGTATCCTGAACCCCTAGAGTAGCTAGCAAACTCCTATTTGTCCTTCAAAATCCCTGGGTTCAGGCTTCTCTTCTCCCAAACCACCACGTGGCCTAGCCCACAACACCTGTGATGACAGTGTCAGTGTCCTCCCCTGACACTGGGGGCACCCAGCATAAGAATGCGAAGTTGACTTCAGAGAGAGGTGGAAAGAGGTGAATGGACATGGGCCTGGGGCAGAGGGCCAAGGGCGCCCAGCCATGCCAGGGGGGGCCATGACTGGACTGACTGTAGGGCCCACTGTCCACACTCTCACCCCGTCACCTCGTAGCCACGGCGGCTGCAGGAAGCTGGCCAAAGCCAGGGAGGTCTGCACATAGTTCTCACATCCTCAGGAACAGAACAGGAAATGAGGAGGAGGGTCCTTTTGGGCCCTTGCCTGTATCCTCCCCACCCTCTCACTCCCTTCCCAGCCCTGTCCAGCTGTCCAGCCTCAGGGTCCCCTTTGCCACATCGGGGCTCTGCCCCAGCCCAGCCAACCATCCCCTCAGCCCCTCAGGCCAGGCCCAGCCCTAAAGGCTTTGTTACGGAGTTCTCAGGGCCACCCCAGGGACAGATGTTCACGTTATCGTGTACAGTTGGAGACACTCAATACAGAGTGACCAAGTTCCCTGGCCCAAGGTCACCCAATGAGAACAGTGGGGGCCAGAGCAGAACAAGGGCCACCAGCCGCTGCCCAGACAAATGGCAGGGAGGCGGGGCTGCCCCTGCGGTCCCTGGCACGTGGTGCCCAATGCAGAAGCGGCCGGCAGGGCAGCGGCCGGGCTGGTCCCGTGTGCAGGCTGGGAATGAGAATGGCATTGTCCAAGATACAAGTCATCTGTTGTCTCAGGGAAAGAAAGGGCCCTTGAGGACACGGCCCCCAGCATTTCCACAGGAGTTGGTGGCATCACTGGCCGGGACACGGTCCCCCTGGGCACACCCCTTGGCTGGCAGAGCAGGCAAGCCCAGTTGGCAAAAACAAAGAGCTGGCACCTCTTGGAAGCCCTTGGTCCTCTGGCCCGCTCCATGACAGTGTGGCACATCTGGGCCCCCACTGTGACACTCAGGTCACCGAGTGGCCATTGGGGGCACTCGGCTCCCAGACTCCAGGCAGAGCAGGGCTCCACCCCTCCCCCAGGAAGCAGGCCCTGCAGATCCCAGGCCCCAGGGGCTGGCAGGGGGAGGAAGAGCCAGAGCTATTCCCTGGGGGAATCAGAGAGCAGACGGGCACAGGCAGGGCCACCATTCATAATGGGGGGAGCTTGTGTGCTTGGGTCCCAGACCAGCCGGCCCGGTGTGAGGCCTGCTCAGGCTGGAGAGCCAGGAGGCTGCCTCGGGAGCACCTGGTGAGCACTGGGGCCGGCCTGTTCCCTGGGAGTGAGTGGTGGGAGCTCTGGGAAGGCCTTGGTGGCCCTTGGGGACCTAGCTGCTCACACTGTGGCCCCTGCCGCCCAGTCCATCAGAGAAGAGTTTGGGGCGCCCCCGGGGGACTGATCGGCAGGCTGGGGAAATGGCCCTTCGCTGGAAAGTGTAAAATGTTAGCAGGATAAATGTGAGGATCTATAATTAGGTACAAATAAACAACCTCACTCCTGGTGGGGGGGGATGAGCAGGGAGGAAAACAAGCCACTCGGGGGCTGGGGGGGGCGGGTGGAACACCCAGGGGGATCTGCTGGCCTCCGCCGGGAGGTCAGGGGAGCCAACCTGTGACGTGGCTGCCAAAAAAAGCAAGTCAGTGGTGGGAAGGCTGGAGCATGGGGGCAGCCAGTGTCCCACGTGAGACGTGTGGCCCCTCTGTGCCCAGGGCAGGGCCAGGGGAAGGTGACTGAAGCCTGGGGGAGGCTGGGCACAGGATGGGGGATGAGAGGATCACAGCCCCCCTCCACTCCTGAAGGACTCCCCGCACCAGGCGGCAGGGCTGGGGAGATGTACGGTGAGAGTACTGGTCCTTGTCAACCTTTCTGGCACAGCTGTGTCCTGGACACCTCTCTACTGCCTAGGCCTGACCCTCTGCAGGCCATGGGGTCTCAGGAGGGTCTGTGGGGTGCAGTGTATTCACGTTTCAGGCTACCTGCTATATTTATGGCCAGTGATGCCATGGTGGCGGCTTGCCTGCCTTCTGGCTTCCTTCCTTCCTTCTATGAGTCAGAAAGAATTTCCTTTTCCTATTTAAGTGAGACAAAAACTGAGTGGATTTAAAAACAAATATTAGGGGACTTCCCTGGTGGTGCAGTGGTTAAGAATCCACTTGCCAATGCAGGGGACACAGGTTCGAGCCCTGGTCTGGGAAGATCCCACATGCCGCAGAGCAACTAAGCCCGTGCACCACAACTACTGAGCCCGTGTGCCACAACTACTGAAGCCCACGAGCCTAGAGCCTGTGCTCCACAACAAGAGAAGCCACTGCAATGAGAAGCACGCGCACCATATCGAAAAGTAGTCCCTGCTCGCCGCAACTAGAGAAAGCCCGCACGTGCACAGCAACAAAGACCCAACACAGACAAAAATAAAAAATAAATTTATAAAAACAAACAAACAAATATTAAAAGATAACAGAGGGTCCTCCAACAAGGCGTTAAGTGTGAAGGTGAGGTCTCAGAGGACCAGTTTGGTAAACGCTGACCTTGTGAGTTACACTTTCGCTTCTGACCTGGCTTGAGACAGTCAGCAGGGCACCTGCTCTACTCAGAAAAGGAGCCCAGTGGGAGAGGGCAGTGGGGCAGGCAGGCACCGCCCCCACCCCACCGCCACCAGCTGTCACAGTAGTGTTTCCAGGAAGAGGGCTCCGGAGATGAATCCTGAGAAGCGCACAGCCTGCTCCATTGCCCCTGACCCAATAACTGGACTTCTGGGAACATACTTCAAGGAAATAACCCAAAGGGCAAAAGATGACTCGTGCAAACACTTGGAGCTGGGTTATTTACAACAGCAAATGGCTGAAAATAACAAGTGGGGAATGACCATGGAAACACTGGGAGGAACGCCCCTTGCCCTTGAAGTAACACATCCAGGTGGGTGCCAGCCAGGAACTGGGGAGCAGCTGCCTCAGGGTGGGCTGGGTAGAGACAGGCACCAGCTGCAGCAGGACTGGTGTCCAGTCCACCTGTCACCCGTCCCCAAGGCCCTGACAGAGCTCCATCCGCCTCTAAAGTGAGACCCCAAGGTTCAGTCACCACAAGGGCCTGGGCCCAATGCCTGCCGACCACACAGCCTCACCTGCCAGCAACGTATCAGCCTGCAGGCAGCTCCTCGGGCCCATGGTGCTGTGTGACAACTCTGGACCTTTGCATGGGGACTCGCTCTGCCCAGAAACCTTTTACCACGTGGATATCCCAGGTAGGAAGCGCTCCATCCCATTTTCTACATTCCCAAGGTCCCCAGAACCCCAGACCCAACCAGGGATAATACCACAGACACACAGTGTCACACAGGCCACACTCCCAGGGATGGCCAATCTCCCCCAACGAGGGAAAGATGTCAATGGCTGGCATGGGAAGCACACCCTCACGCAGCAGGCAGCATGGCAAAGGTGTCCTGTGTGCGTCCAGGGGTTAGTTCTCAAGGGTGACCAATGCCAGCCAGGGAGCCCAGCACAGCAGCACAGGACCTGGCCAAAGCCTAGGTTGGCACAGAAGGCATTGGAAAGTCAGTGACCCCTAAGTTGCCTGACCTTCCTAGGCCTTACTTGAGGCTCCTAGAGCCCTCTGTTGCCCTGGCAGGGAAGATCCTCCAGCAGGTTGGAGGAGACCATCTGACAACCCCAGTCCCAGATCTTGGCCACAAGCTCCCCCAGATACACTCCTTAAGTGGTCTGGGTTCAAATCTTGCTTTAATACTTAAACTGCCCCTCCAGTTTCCAGGTCCATACAGAGAGATGCTGGATAAAATCGATCTCACAGGGTTGTGGTGAGGATTTCAATGAATTCATGTATGTAAAGTGCTTAGAAAAGTGCAGGTGCTTGGACAGCGCTCTCAAGAGATCTAAGAGTTAAGACATAATTATTGCTGTTAACCACCAGGCCTGAGTTCAGCACACACAGTCCCCTGCCACCACCCCAGGTGCCCCTCCACGCAATTCCAACTCTGCTCCCCAGTCCAGGGTCCGCCCCCCCACCCCCGCCACACACGCACCTCAACCCCCATTGTCTGCCCCTCCCCTCCCGGGCTCCGCCCCCAGATGCACTGCCACGAATCAAGACTGGCCCCTCCTACTCCATGAGAGCACCACCCCCACCCGCCCACCCTAGCCCACTTATTGGACAGGCCCACCACCTCCTAGCCCCGCCTCTAACGGACACGCCTCCATCACGAAGGGGGCTTTCCACCCACCATGAGAGCACCACCCCCACCCGCCCACCCTAGCCCACTTATTGGACAGGCCCACCACCTCCTAGCCCCGCCTCTAACGGACACGCCTCCATCACGAAGGGAGCTTTCCACCCAGCCCGGCCCGCCAAATGCTGTGGCGGCCCCGCCCCCTCTGAATGCCCCGCCCCTAACGGCCTCTCCCACCGTCCCGGGCCCCACCCCCCTGGGCCCTGGCCCCGCCTCGGAGCATCCCGGGCCCCCAAGCCTCTCTGGACAGCCTGCCAAGCATGGCTGCGCATCCCGGCCCGAACTTGACCAAGCCCGGCCTGCACTGGCCATCTCGGCTGCCTGGCCTGCCAGGCCCCAAGCCTCGGGCTCCGGCCTGGGCCCAGAGGCCTGGAGCGCAGCCTGGGTGCTTGCCCGGCGCCTCGCCGCCGCCCGTTCGCCCGTCTGTGCCCCACCAACCTCACCTTTGAATAGGTAGTCGTACTCGTCGTCCCGAGTCCCCATTGTCCTGGCGCTTCCGGCGGGATTGGCGACTTCGCAGCCCCACCACAAACACCCGACGGGGGCGGAGCCGGCGCCGCGCAGAGCGGCGGCCGGATAGCCAGTCAGCGATGGGTAGCGTAGCGACCGGCACCCAGAGAAGCCAATAAGAGGCGGAAGCAGAGCCCCCGGGGTGGGCGCCGCCGGAGATCCACCTTCCTCTCCCTTGGTCTCCTGGAGAAAGGCGGAAGGAATGCGGACCTTTCTGAAGTGACGGCCTCGTCAGCCTATCACAGGCGAGCTCTGGAAGGCGGGGCGGAAAAACTGGAAGAATGAAACGGATTGACGGAGCGAGTAGCCAATGAGGGGTTTGATTCAGACAGTACCGGACCAGCAGAGGACCTGTCCGGGAGGGGAAATGGGGCTACGTCCAGGTAGTGTTACGCTAGTTACCGTCCCGATGACGTCATAGGTCAATGCGCGCTGCTCTGCGGGCCACCCACCCCCACCCCCACCCCCGCTGCCCCCAGAAATGACAGTTTCTGGGGGGGACATCTGAGTCGGGACTTTTTTAGCTTAGAGGTCCCCTCTCTTCTCTTGGTTGCAGTTTTCTCCCTCTGTAAAACGGGAGAAACTCATCTTATGGAATCTTTGGAGTATGACTAGATCGTTGACCTAAAAACATACTAAATCAATCACCCACTGTCTGTCATTAAGTCTTTGTTTAACAAATATTTATAAATCCTTACTGGGTGTCAGACTGTCTCCCCTTCTCTGTCCCCTTATCCTGTTTTATTCCATCCCCCACCCCAAGGATTTATCTCTACTTGACATTAAAGTATGCATTTCTTTCTCGATCCTGTTAAAAAACAAACTTCTACTGAGTAAGTGTGAAGGTCTAATTGCCTTTATTAAAAGATTCATGAATCAAGCAGCATCTCATCTGTCAAGCAGAGATACTCCCAGAGGTTGTACAAAATGGAAGACTTTTATAGAAAAGAGGGTGAGACGAGAAGTCATGGACAATAGTAAAATGAAAGTTAATTCGGAGGAAAGTAAGCGTTCAGGTGAGGACAGCTTCTCATTGGCTAAATTGTGGTGTTTCCATTGGCTGGGCTTGTTGCTGGGTGGGAAGAAAATCTCTTCTCCAGCTTTAGTAAAGTAATAGCAGTTACTGTTTGGGAGTGCAAGGTACATACATCTCTTCTGGTTGGGGTCTGTAATTTATGTCTTCCTGTTTGGGGTAACTGAGGAGTGGCAGGGCATAAGAGCTCCCTTGCAAGACTTCCTGACTCCAATTTTAGTTGAGGTTTCCCCTTTTAAATTTTCACAATCCTATTTAGTTTCTGTCCCCCACCAACAGAACATCAGCCCTGTGAGGGCAGGGGCTGTGTCTGTGGCAGTTGCTGCTGTGTCCCCAGTGGGCAATAAACGTTGTGTTTTGTTTTTAAATATATATTTATTTATTTGGCCGTGCGGGTCTTAGTTGTGGCACGTGGGATCTTCGTTGCGGCATGAGGGATCTAGTTTCCTGAACAGGGATCAGACCCAGGCCCCCTGCATTGGGAGTGCGGAGTCTTCACCACTGGACCACCAAGGAAGTGCCATAAATGTTTCATTAGTGATAATGTAAGTATAGCTCATGTGCTAATTATAATAATAATTATTGGGCTTCCCTGGTGGCGCAGTGGTTGAGAGTCCGCCTGCCGATGCAGGGGACACGGGTTGGTGCCCCGGTCCGGGAGGATCCCACATGCCACGGAGCGGCTGGGCCCGTGAGCCATGGCCGCTGAGCCTGCGTGTCCGGAGCCTGTGCTCCGCGACGGGAGAGGCCACAACAGTGAGAGGCCCGCGTACCGAATTTTTTTTTTTTTTTTGGCGGTACGCGGGCCTCTCACTGTTGTGGCCTCTCCCGTTGCGGAGCACAGGCTCCGGAGGCGCAGGCTCAGCGGC
>NW_021145642.1:50106-53209 GCF_002837175.3 Physeter macrocephalus
AGAAGATCCCACATACCGCGGAGCTGCTGGGCCCGTGAGCCATGGCCGCTGGGCCTGCGCGTCCGGAGCCTGTGCTCCGCGCCGGGGGAGGCCACAACAGTGAGAGGCCCGCGTACCGCAAAATAAATAAACAAATAAATGAATTATTATTATTATTATTATTATTGCCTCCTGGACCTCATCCTTGGGATGTCCATCAGGCATCCCAAACACAAATTTGGCCTCTTTTCCCATATCCTCTCCTCCTCCTGTGACTCCATCCCTTCACCCACATCATCAAAGCCAGAGGTGGTGGACTCCCCTCTCCTCCTCGTCCTTTACTCCCCTGCCCCTCTCTCCCAACCCCTCCCTCAGTTGCCTTATTCTGTCCCTCCTCCCTCCTAAATTTCTGACCACTTCTCACCCTCACCACTGCCACCACTCCTATACTGGCCCTGTCATCACTTCACGGACCTGTGTAGTTTCCTGCTCCCAAAGCTCCCTGCTCTGAGCTCACCCCACACAGTCTGTTCTTCCCATAGCAGTCACATGGAGTCTTTTATTTATTTTTTCATTTTAAAAATTAAATTAAAAATTTTTTGGCCATGCCGCATGGCTTGTGGGATTTTAGCTCCCCAGCGAGGGATTGAACCTGGGCCCTCAGCAGTGAAAGAGCCGCATCCTAACCACTGGACCACCAGGCAATTCCTATTTATGTTTTTTTTTTTTTTTTTTTTTTTGGCAGTACGCGGGCCTCTCACTGTTGCGGCCTCTCCCGTTGCGGAGCACAGGCTCCGGACGCTCAGTCTCAGCAGCCATGGCTCACGGGCCCAGCCGCTCCACGGCATGTGGGATCTTCCTGGACCAGGGCACGAACCCACGTCCCCTGCATCGGCAGGCGGACTCTCAACCACTGCGCCACCAGGGAAGCCCTATGTATTTTTAAATTGAAGTATAGGGACTTCCCTGGTGGCGCAGTGGTTAAGACTCTGCTCTCCCAATGGAGGGGGCCCAAGTTTGATCCCTGGCCAGGGAACTAGATCCCACATGCGTGCCACAACCAAGAGTTTGTGTGCCACAACTGAGGAGCCTGCATGCTGCAACTAAGGAGCCCACATGCCACGACTAAGGAGCCTGCCTGCCTGCCGCAACTAAGACCCAGCATAACCAAATAAATAAATAAATAAATATTTTTTAAACTGGGGGGCTTCCCTGGTGGCACAGTGGTTAAGAATCTGCCTGCCAATGCAGGGGACACGGGTTCGAGCCCTGTTCTGGGAAGATCCCACATGCCGCGGAGCAACTAAGCCCATGCGCCACAACTACTGAGCCTGAATGCCACAGCTCCTGAAGCCCGCGCACCTAGATCCTGTGCTGTGCAACAAGAGAAGCCACACAAGGAGAAGCCTGTGCACCACAACAAAGAATAGCCCCCCGCTCGCCACAACTAAAGAAAGCCTGTGCGCAGCAACGAAGACCCAACACAGCCATAAATAAATAAATAAATAAATAAATTTATTTTTTAAAAATTGAAGTATAGTTGATTTACAATGTGTTAGTTTCAGGTGTACAGCAAAGTGATTCAGTGGCATATATATTCTTTTTCAGATTCTTTTCCATTATAGGTTATTACAAGATATTAAATATAGTTCCCTGTGCTATACAGTGGGCCCTTGTTGGCTATCTATTTTATTCATTTATATACTTTTAAATTTATTTATTTATTTATTTGACTACACCGGGTCTTAGTTGCGGCGTGCAGGATCTTCTTTGAGGCACGCGGGCTTTTAGTTGCGGCATGCGGGATCTAGTTTCCTGACCAGGGATTGAACCTGGGCCCCCTGCATTGGGAGCGCAGAGTCTTAACCACTGGACCACCAAGGAAGTCCCTGGTTATCTATTTTATATATAGTAGTGTGTATACGTTCATACCAAACTCCTAATTTATCCCCCCCACCCTCAGAGTCTTTTAAAACATGTCAGTTTATCTCGCTCCCCTGTTTAAAAATCTTTTAGTCCTTCCTTAAGTGAGCATTTACTGAGCACCTACATTGGGACAGGCAATGCTCTATGGGCTGGAGATGCAGAGTTGAAGGAGACCAAGTCCCAGCCCATGTGGAGCTGACAGTCTAGTGGAACAGGCAGACAAGAAGCAAGTAAACAACAGCACGCACAAGAAATTTCAGAGTGCAGTGAGCCCAGGAGTAAACTGGGCTATGTGATGGCGGATCTACTTAGTTAGGGAGGCAGGGAAGGCATCCCTGAGGAGGTGGCATTTGCACTGAGTCCGAGGGATGGGGAGGAGGTGGTGGGAACAGCATTTTAGACAGACAAAACAAACAAGTGAGAGAGAGCCCAATGGCTCTGAACAGCCAGGAGGCCACAGTGGCTGGAGAGTTGAGTCCAAGGGCCCAGAGATGAGATTAGGGGAAAAGGTGAGGCAGGCTGGAAGCCAGACCAGGGAGGACCCTAGTGGCCTTTGCACACTCCTGGGCTGTTGGCTTGAAGCCCAGCACATTCCCACCCAAACCCCCTCCCCACCCCACCCGCATTCACCACCCAAGCTTCTTGCCTCTCGCTGCAGCCAGGTGGGGCTATGCACTGGTTCCCCAGACAGGAGCTGTGCTTCTTTCCAAGGCAACCAGGCTTTTGCTCTCACAGTGCTCTCCTCCTGCGGTGCCACACCCCTCCCCCATCTTTGTAGAATTTTTATCCTTTGAAAACTTACTCATGGGGGAGGGATGGATTGGGAGTTTGGGATTAGTAGATGCAAACTATAATACATAGAATGGATAAACAAGGTCGGGACTTTCCTGGTGGTCCAGTGGTTAAGACTTTGCCTTCCAATGCAGTGGGAGTGGGTGTGGTTCCATTCCTGGTCAGGGAGCTAAGATCCCACATGCCTTGGGGCCAAAAAAACAAAACATAAAACAGAAATAAGGGCTTCCCTGGTGGCAGTGGTTGAGAGCCCGCCTGCTAATGCAGGGGACGCGGGTTCATGCCCCAGTCCGGGAAGATCCCACATGCCGCGGAGCGGCTGGGCCGGTGAGCCATGGCCGCTGGGCCTGCGCGTCTGGAGCCTGTGCTCCGCAACGGGAGAGGCCACAACAGTGAGAGGCCCGCT
>NW_021145642.1:53355-75000 GCF_002837175.3 Physeter macrocephalus
CTCCGCAACGGGAGAGGCCACAACAGTGAGAGGTCCGCTTACCGCAAAAAAAAAAAAAAAACACCAAAAAAAAAAAAAAAACAGAAGTAATATTGTAACAGATTCAATAAAGGCCTTAAAAAAAAAACAACAAAAAAAACAAGAAGGTCCTACTATATAACACAGGGAACTATATTCAATATCCTGTGATAAACCATAATGGAAAAGAACATGAAAAAGAATTTATATATATATATAAATTATACATATATATGTATAACTGAATCACTGTGCTGTACAGCAGAAATTAACACAACATTGTAGGGAATTCCCTGGCGGTCTAGTGGTTAGAACTTCGTGTTTTCATTGCCGAGGGCATGGGTCCAATCGCTAGTCAGGTAACTAGGATCCCACAAGCCATATGGCCAAAAAAAACAAAACAAAAACCCCACAACATTGTAAATCAACTATACTTCAATAAAATAAATGTTTTTTTTTAAAAAGTAAACCTTCTTAATAAACATGATTTTAAATAAGAAGAAAAAAAACCCAACTGACTCTAAAGTGACCTCCACCATGAAGGCATTCCTCCTGTCTGGGTCATGTTCTTCCCGTGCCCACCCAGCATGGCTCATAGTAATGATAGTAATGATGGCTCATGTTTATGTTGTGTACTCACCGTGAGCCAGACACTGCTCAGACTGCTTTTCATGTAAAGCTACATGAAATCCTCACAGCACCTGGAGAACAGGAAGGGGTGGTGCGGATGGGAGGGTGGGGTACCAGACCATCCCTATTTTCCGGATGCAGGAGCTGAGGCCACAGAGCTTGAGTGTCCTGTCCTGGCCCCTCCCCAGGCGAGTGATATGGTTAAGAGCGCCAGCTCTGAAGTTGGCTGGGTCAGGATTCACTTCATGGCTCTTGTTTGTTTCCCAGCCATGGTGGTTACTCTTTCTGTCATTGCCAGTGATGGAGGGGCAGGAAATGCTGTGTTGGAGGAGGACGTGATAGCAGAAGGAGGAGCAGGATTGGAGCAATCAGCCCTCTTTGGCAGAACCTGAGAATAAAGAGTGCATAAGGGCTCCCCTGGTGGTGCAGTGGTTGAGAGTCCGCCTGCCCATGCAGGGGACACGGGTTCATACCCCGGTCCGGGAAGATCCCACATGCCGCGGAGCGGCTGGGCCCGTGGGCCATGGCCGCTGAACCTGCGCGTCCGGAGCCTGTGCTCCGCAACGGGAGAGGCCGCAGCAGTGAGAGGCCCGCGTACCGCAAAAAAAAAAAAAAAAAAAAAAGAATGCGTAACTGGGAGGGCTCTGACCCCACCTCAACAGACTGGACTCCCCACCAGTTCAGCCACAGTGGTTTCAAGGGAGACTCTCCAAGCCTGCCCGATAAGGACACCCCCAAACCAGGATCCTGGAGAGGGTCTGGCCTCCAAATGTTGAGGAGTTCATCACCCATGCTCAGCCAGGGCCCCAGGGAAGCTAGTGTGTCCCCAACACAGAGGCTCTCCTCTAGTGAAAGAGGCCCCCACTACCTTCCCAAGGAACCCCTAGGAATATTGGAAAAATAGGTTCTCCTATTAAACAGCAGCTGGGGCTCAGGGCACAGGCAGATGCTGTTTTTCCCAAACGTGCCCTATGATCATGTGCCATATGATACAGGTGATAATTGCAAGCAGTGCATTAAATAACATTGAACCACATACTGAGAAAGTCCTACCTTTTTTCAATTCCTTTTTTAAAATAAATTTATTTATTTATTTATTTTTGGCTGCATTGGGTCTTTGTTGCCGCGCATGGGCTTCCTCTAGTTGCAGCGAGCAGGGGCTACTCTTCGTTGCGGTGCACAGGCTTCTCATTGGGGTGGCTTCTCTTGTGGTGGAGCACAGGCTCTAGGCTCGTGGGCTTCAGTAGTTGTGGCACACGGGCTCAGTAGTTGTGGCTCGCGGGCTCTAGAGCGCAGGCTCAGCAGATGTGGCGCAGGGGCTTAGTTGCTCTGTGGCATGTGGGATCTTCCCGGACCAGGGCTCGAACCCGTGTCTCCTGCATTGGCAGGTGGATTCTTAACCACTGTGCCACCAGGGAAGCCCTCAATTCCTTTTTTTAAATGAATTAAATTTTTTATTGAAGTATAGTTGATTTACAATTTTATGTTAGTTCCAGGTGTACAGCAACGTAATTCAGTTATACACGCACACACACACACATATATTTTTTCAGATTCTTTTCCTTTATAGGTTATTAAAAAATATTGAGTAGAGTTCCCTGTGCTACACAGTAGGTCCTTGTTGTTTATCTATTTTATATATAGTTGTGTGTATATGCTAATCCCAAACTCCTAATTTATCCCTCTGCCTTTTCTTTCAATTCTTGAACACTTTTATTACCCATCAAGGAGAGAGGCTCACTCTCTCTTGCTCATATCTCTTCAACAATTATCTAATCCTCATCTCCCTTTTTGAGCTCAGATGAAGGATGAGAGCCTTTAGAAGGCAACAGGATCTCGTTAGGATTTTCTTCCCTACATACATTTCATTGTGAAATTTTTTAAACATTTAGAAAAACAGAAAGAATTGTACAGAGAATACCCAGACCCAGATTGCACTATTAACATTTCACTTTATCGCATATCCATTTCTCTAGCCACCCATCATCTAATTTTTTGATGCATTTCAAAGGAAGTTGAAGATTTAGGGGATCTAATGGACAGCATGGTGATTACAAGTAACACTGTATTGTGTACCTGAAAGCTGCTAAGAGAGTAGATCTTCAATGTTCTCACCACCAAAAAGGAAAAGGTAATTGTGTGATGTGATGGAGGCATTGGCTAATGCTAGGGTTCTTATCATTTCGCAGTATATGTGTATCAAGTCAACATGTCGTACACCTTAAACTTACACAATGTTTTATGTTTTTTTTAAATTAATTTATTTTTGGCTGCGTTGGGTCTTTATTGCTGCACGTGGGCTTTCTCTAGTTGCAGCGAGCAGGGGCTACTCTTCGTTGGCGTGCGCAGGCTTCTCACTGCAGTGGCTTCTCTTGTTGTGGAGCACGGGCTCTAGGCGCGTGGGCTTCAGTAGTTGTGGCTCACGGGCTCAGTAGTTGTGGCTCGTGGGTTCTAGAACGCAGGCTTAGTACGGGCTTAGTTGCTCTGCGGCATGTGGGATCTTCCCTGACCAGGGCTCGAACCAGTGTCCCCTGCATTGGCAGGCGGATTCTTAACCACTGCACCATCAGAGAAGTCCTGTTGTATGTTGATTACATCTCAATAAAGCTGGAAAAAAATTTAAAAAAAACAAAATTGAAGACATCAGTTCACTGCACCTGTAAAACACTTCAGCATGCATACCATTAACTAGAGTTCCATGTCTTTTTATGACTGTTGTAGCTTTTTTTTTTTTAAGGTGAAATTTACATTCAATGACATGCACAAATCTTAAGCGTATACTCACCAAGGCAAAGGTGAACACGGGAATAACGCACCTCTATTGAGGTTCAGAACATCACCGTCACTTGGGAGTTTCCTTATATCCCTTCCTAGTCAATCCCTATCCTACCTCCCACCCTTCCAGAGGCAACCACTATTCGTTTATTGTGGGTTTTTTTTTTTCACCATAGATGTTTTCTAGCTGGATTTTTTTTTGGCCCGGCGGTGGGGCTTGTGGGATCTTAGTTCCCCCACCAGGGATTGAACCCACACTGACAGCAGTGAAAGCGCGGAGTCCTAACCACTGGACAGCCAAGGAATTCCCTCTAAGCTGGAATTTGAAAGCATTTGCATTGTTTTGTTTTCACCGAGTTTAGTTTTACTAACCTATTTATGGCAGGGTTTTCCACATGCTGTAAGATATGT
This sequence comes from Physeter macrocephalus, assembly GCF_002837175.3. NCBI lineage: Eukaryota > Metazoa > Chordata > Mammalia > Artiodactyla > Physeteridae > Physeter > Physeter macrocephalus. Next base: position 57,190 of record NW_021145642.1, read on the forward strand.
GACTACATTTTTAGAAACTGGGTCAGTAAGTCCCTATATGCCTGGGAATGAGCTGCTTTACATCTGTCTTCTGGCTTAATTATTAACAACACCCCCCCCCCCTTTCACTCTCAACAGTGTCTCCAGTTTGGACCATCAATTATAGGTCACCTTCTCTGTAATGGGAGGGGCTTTGAAGGCAAGCTTGGTGCAGGCAGGGATCTTTCTGTTCACTAGAGTATCCCAAGCACTTGGGACAGGGCCTGACCTGTAGTAGGTGCTCAAGAAATATTAGCTGAATTTTAGATACATGTATATATACATTTTTAAAAGTATTTATTTTTGGTTGCGTCAGGTCTTAGTTGTGTCATGTGGGACTTTTCATTGCAGCCAGCAGGCTTCTCTCTAGTTGTGGCACGCAGGCTCCAGAGTGCACGGGCTCAGTAGTTGCAGCACGCAGGCTCTCTAGTTGTGGCGCTCAGGCTTAGTTGCCCTGCGGCATGTGCAACCTTAGCTCCCTGACCAGGGAGTGAACCTGCGTTCCCTGCATTGGAAGGCGGATTCTTAACCACTGGACCACCAGGGAAGTCCCAAGATACATATATATATATGTATATATATTTAAAGCCAATTTAAAGGAAAACTTCTGCAGACATGGCCAAAAATGGGAAGAATTTACCCAAAACACTGCATTAATGTCACACAGTAGAGCTGGGTTGTCCAAGATGGTGGCCATTGGCCACTATGGCTACTGAGCCCTTAAATACGGCCAGTCCAAACTGAGATGTGCCGTAAGTGTGAAATCCATACTGAATTTGGAAGACTCAGTACAAAAAGCCATGTCAAATATCTCATCAATAACTTTTATATTGACCACATGCTGAAACAGTAATATTTTGGAAATATTGGGTTCAATGAAGTATATTCCTAAAATTTTTTTTACTTTTAAAACTTTTTCTTTTTTAAAAATATGGCTACAAAAAAATAATATTAAACACACAACTCACAGCATATTTCTATCAGATGGCAGGACACTAAAAAGTTAATAGTGATTCATACGTGTAAGTATGGTCAGGAAGAGCTTCTTATTTTCTCTATTACTTGCTTCCAGAAGGACTGAATGAGGGTTTTATTTTGTAACTTTGAAAATAAAAAATGAGATACGCATCATGAAATCATAAGTGAAGGAAATTGAAATCAGTTGTCGGAGGTGGTAGGGATAATCAGCGCTGTCCTCAAGAGCCCCAGAAGCATTCATCCTCCACCCTAGGAACATGTTTATGTAGACTTTAAAAACTGTCCACTTTTTTTTTTTTTGCGGTACGCGGGCATCTCACTGCTGTGGCCTCTCCCGTTGCGGAGCACAGGCTCCGGACGCGCAGGTCCAGCGGCCACGGCTCACGGGCCCAGCCGCTCCGCGGCACATGGGATCCTCCCGGACCGGAGCACGAACCCGTGTCCCCTGCATCAGCAGGCGGACCCTCAACCACTGCACCACCAGGGAAGCCCCAAACTGTCCACTTTTTAAAACAAAAACAAAGGACGAAAAGGAACGAAATGTTCTGAGGTTGCTTTTATTCCAAGAATTCTGTGGGCTCAGCCCAGATGCCGTCGGCACGGGCTCGCCTATAGCACCCACACGCTACAGCACCACAAGGGCGCCCGGGGCCTATGGGAGTCCTGGTCCCCCAGCCAGTCAACGTGACTGAATCCGCCATCAGGGGCCGGCCTGGCTGCCCCCGAGTGGTCCCTCTGGGTCCCCTACTCCTCGGGCGGGCGAGGAGTGGGCTTCAATGCCCCTGTGTCCCACGCTTTCGGGGTCTGTGCCCTGCAGCCCTGTTCTTCTCAGAGGGCATTTCCTGCAGCCCCCCACTCATCGCGGGGGCATCTCCAGTTGTGGACATCTTCTCTGTCCATGAGGTTTCAGATGGGCCCTGCTCAGAGCCCCTGCCCAGGCAGGGAGTGGCCACATGCTGGGCCAGAATCAGAGTCACTGTCCTCCAGGAGCCTGGGACCAGGCCCCAGCGAGGAGGCTAGGAGGCTGCTTCGGCCGCTGTGGGCTGGATCAGCATGGTGGTGGCCTGCAGCGGGTAGTAGCGGCCCCGCCAGGTTTTCCAGAAGATGCCCTTCTTAAGCTGCTGCCGCTGCCGCGGGATGGAATGGAAATACTGGCCATTAAGATTGGAGTGGCCACAGGTACCGAACCACCAGCCACCTGCCGGGGTCAGAGAAAAGGGGACTTGGTCAGGCCCATGGGTCCTTGGGCTTCCACTGGGGCCGGGATGGGGATGAGGCTGGGTGTTGGACGTCACACACTTTAGATGAGACGACTTTGGCAGTGGTTGTCAAACTGTGTTCTGAGGAACCCCAGGTTGTGACAAAGGCACCTCAGGGGCTCTGGGCACCCCCCTTCCCGGTAACTGCAGCTTTTATGTCTGTGACCCTGGCGAGTGACTTCTCCGCACCTGGCACATGGCAAACATTTATTAAAGCCTCTCTATGACTGTCATGCATCTCACTAGTTTATATTAGACTGAACCATATGAAATTAACCACTAATCCCATCCTTCTTTGACCCACCAAAAGGCAGTTTCTTATGTTTCACTTCACAGGCCCCGCGCTCTGCCTCCGATTTCATTAGAACAAGATGGGGGGGGTCTGTCTCGATGGCTTTGCAACACACCAGCCACCATCCCACAAACGTCATCTCATCGTATGTTCATAATAATCCTATGGTGTGGACGGTATGGTTATACCCATTTTGAAGATGAAGTAGGTGAAGTGTTAAGTCAGTTGCCCAAGGATATGCTGCACATAAGGAGAAAAGTGGGGAGGGAATAGATGGAGTTGAAGGCAGGGGACGGATGCAGAAAGGTAGGGAGGGGAGGTCCCAGCTGTGTGGCAAAGGGCAAGACAAGGAGCGACAGAGCTTGCTTGCTCACCAGAGAGGCTCTTCGCACAGTTCTTGTCTCCGCGGAGGTCGTGGTCTTGGTCCCAAGTGGAGAAAGGCAGGGAGAGGCCGCTGGGTGAGAAGGTGGCGGCACCCAGTTTGCTGGCCACGGGCGCCGTGAGCTGCAGGCTGTAGGCTGTGTCTTCGCCACCCAGGTGGACAGGGAACTGCAATGACTCGGCATTGCCCTCCCAGTCCTGCAGCTGCACAGCCAGGCGGCTGCCACGGTCCCCCATGATGCGGTGCACCTTCTCCAGGCCCAGCCAGAACTCACCTACAGTGGGAAAGGCCCATCTGTGAGAATGACCCGCCTCTGTGGCCCCCCCTCCTCCCCCTGTGCCTCTGGCCTGCAGGAAACACCCACCTTGGGGGTCTCCGAAGCCATCCTTGTAGGCTTCCCAGGGCTGGTTAAAGTCCACTGAGCCATCCTGGCGCCTCTGAATTACAGTCCAGCCTCCATCTGCCCAGAAAGGTGCAAGGTCACCAGGAGGATTCTTCTTACAAGAGACCCTGACTCCCCCATCTGGCTCCCAAACCCCAAACCACCTCTAAACCAAGGGAGAGCAATGTTCCTCTCCTCCATCCCAGCATGACTGGAGGAAGATGGTCAAAGGAGGAAGATGGGCTGGTCAGCAGGCGGAGGGCTCTGCCTAGATCTTTGTCCCAAGGATCCAGCAGGGAAGGAGGAACCAGGGAGCAAGGGAGGGAGGGGAGTGAGCTGCATTTGATGGAAAGACAACCGGGCCCATGATATTTGGGGTACCTGGGGGGCCAGAGCATCCCTACCTGAGGTCATCTTGCAGTTAACCAGGAATGAAGAGGACCCCTGGGGCTGGATCTGGAACAATCCACTTTGCCTCTCTCCCTCTTCAAACAGTTCCTGGCAGTCCCTGGGCAGTCCTGCAGGGCAGACAAGGGTGGGGGGATTGAAGCAGAGAGCAGTCCTGGGGGTTCCAGGACACAGGCATGTCTGGGGGCTGGGCAGCAGGCGACAGGGACAGGAGGGGGCAATCTAGAGCTCATGACACGCCCCACACTTGCCTAAAGTCTTCCATAGCTCCCCATGCCTTCCCTCAACACAGTCTACAAGGCACCCCAGGACTCGCTGCTATACCCATCCTCCTTCCTCCTGCACTGCACACGCCCACCCTCTGGCCACATAGCCTTCTGGTACCACACACCCTCCTGCCACAGGGACTTTGCACGTGCTGGTGTTCTGAGACCCACTTCCCTCATGCCTTTCTTTGCCTCATATTAAAGGTCCCAGCTTCTCAAGGGGATCATGCCCCTGACCCCCTCCCCCCAGACCAGGTTAGGGGCACTGAGGACTTCCTACTCCCCAACACTGGGGTCATCTGATGGTCTCTCTCCAACTCCCCACACTGAATGAGGTCCATGAGGCTAGGGACAAGGAATGGCTCTTTGCCCACCATCTGGCACCGGTGCCCAGGCTGATCCCAGCCCACAGCAGGTGTTCACTGAAGATGCCATGAAGGAATGATTGAAGGAGCTGGACCAGGGTGGGGATGGGGCAAGGACTGCGATTAACAGGAGGGGGCTCTGCTTTGTCCAGTGGCAGGTGGGGAATCAGGCCTGGATGGGCCTTGGGGACACCACAGAGGCCCTGCCTGGGATCCCAGGTATCAGAGAGGGAGGGGGAAGGATTGAGGAGTGAAGGAGGGAGGGAGGGAGGAAAAAAAGGGAGGGATGGCCTGGGCACATCGGCAGACCGGGGAAGTCCCCGCCCCCAGCCCGCCCAAGCCCAGCCCAGCCCAGTCCCAGCCCAGCCCGGAAAGTAGGGGAAAGGTCGCAGGGGGAGGGGAAGGCTCAGGTCGCGGGGTGAATGTGTCCACACTGTGGGAGCGGGGGCGGGCCCAGATGACTGGAGGCGTTTTCCGGCCCCTGAGGCAGCTCCCCTTTCCCCTACTTTCCTCTCTTCCAATCACAACAGGCAGCCCGCCAAACCACCGATATGGCTTCCATTAACACCAGCTGTTTGTCTCCTCAGCTCTGAACTTTCCCATACTTGGCAGGGCCGAGCCTGGAGTCCCCAAACCTACACCCGACCCCCCCCTTCCCCATCACATTCCCCAGCCTGGATCTATGCCTGCGGGCCCCACCCAGAAGCCGCTCATCCCAGGGCTACGGTTTGGGAGGAAGTAATGGACCCTTCCTGGTTGGGGAGGGGAGGGAGAGTGGTGGGACGGGGAGGTGCCAGAGCCCTCAAGACCAGAGGGCTGGAAGCCAGCAACCAGCCAGAGGGTGTGATGAGGGAGATATGAACTTTCACCCAGTTGGCTGCAGACTGCTGCAGATGCCAGGCTGGGTGATGGGGTAGGAGGACCACAGGGAAGACAGCCAGGTCTGGAGCAGTGGGACAGAGACACCGGGAGCTGGGAATCTGTGTCACACACCTACAGACATGCTAGGAGATCTGGGGTGCTATGGGGCATACACAATAAAGGAACCAGAACTTGGTTGGGGGGGCGTGGGAAGGGCTGATCAGAGACTTCCGGGCCAATAGAAGGTTGTGGGACAGAAGAGGTGTGTGAGTCAGGAGCCCTGGATTTGTAAGAGATGCAAGAGTGATGCATCTGGCCGAGGAGATGGGGGTTCCCTGCCCTAGCCTCCCCTCCTAGATCCACACTCTAAAAGACCATGGGGGGTGGGTGGCGGCCAAACATCAGAACCTCCCCTCCCAGGCTGCCATTCTCTCTTCACCCAACGAGGGCTCCAGCCTCCCTAGCTGGCACCCTTTTGTCCCCCATCCTGTCCTCCTAGAAGGTTCCAACCTCCAGGAAGATGTCCCTGAGCTGTACCACCCTTTATCCCACACCCCTGCAGCTCAAGTCCCTCTTGGACCTTCTTTCCCAGCCGCCTGCTGCTCCAGTTAGTGGCCCGTGAGGCTTTGGGGAAATCCCAGTGGCTTGCTGGGAAGAAGGGTGGGGTGGCCCCGTGGGGCAGGGAGAGGGCTGTGGAGGGGATGTCCCAGTCACCCCTTCACCAGAGAACTGTCAGCCCACAGGGACGCAGGGCCGGGGCCTCTCTCCTTCTCAGTAAGGTGGACCTGACAAGGGGGAGGCAAGAATAGTGGGGGGGTGGTTTCCAGAGAACAGCAAAGGGCTGGACACTCACTGTGTAGGTGGCTGATATTGTGAGCTGGGCCAGCAAGCTGGGCCATCTTGGGTAGCCTCTTCCTCCTGGCATGTTTGGCCACCCTGTGGCCCAGGTGCATGGGGGCCAAGTGGCCCATCTGGGACAGGACAGGAGGAGGGGGTCAGGTCTGGCTGGCTCAGGCTGCTCGACCTGCTTAGCTCCACGTCCAGACCCATGGGTCCAACTTCAACCTCCCTCCCCATCTGGGGCAAGCATCGGGCACCTGGCTCTGCAGATTCTGGATTCTCAGGTGCTGCTTCTCCAGGTGCCGCTGCTGCTGGGCCACCTTCTGGAAGAGTTGCTGGATCCTGCTGTTCTGAGCCTTGAGCTGAGTCTGGGGAGAGTATAAAACCCTGGTGAGGATCTGGCCTTCTGCCGCCAATTTCTCCATTCATCCGCCGGTCCTACTCCCAACTCTCCATCCTTTGAGGCCCGGGCAGGAGAGCCCAGGGAGTCCGGGATGCGCCCCCTCCCGTCCACACCCTTCCAGGGCAGTAGGAGCGTACGTACCTGAAAGCTGCGGAGGGTCTCCGGGACTGCGTCGCCGCCGGGAGGCACCAGATTCTCCGGGGCGAACGGAGGCGCGGCTGACCCCTCAGGATCCTTGCAGGCGGCCCCGCACGAGCCCAGACGCCGCTCCAGCTCGCCCAGCTGCCCACGGGTGCGCTCCACGTGCTCGCGTAGCCCGTTGCCGAGCTGAAGGAGCCCGTGCGCCAGCACATTCACCTCGTCCCAGGAGGCGAAGCGCGGCGTCTCGGGAGGCTCCGGGCGGCCCTGCGCGCTCAGCAGCCCGGCGGTGGCGGCGCACAGCACCAGGGCTGCTCCGGCTGTTGGCGCACAGCGCATCCTTCCAGGTGGTGTGGACGCCGGGACGCGGGGAATCGGAGCGGCAGGGGTGAGGGGGCGCAAGGGGGACTCGGAGGTCGAAATGAGAGGGGTGGAGACTCGCTTGGGTGCAGAAGCCAGAGCAAAGACTCGAATCACAGCTTGGCTTGTGCCCGCGACGCCCTGTATTATAAGCACAGGGCGAGAGTAGAAGGCGGAGCCTGGGAGGCGGGGCGCGTGGAGTTCCGGGGGCGGGGCGTGGGGCCGGGGGTGGGGTTCAGTGTGCTGGAGGCCGGGTAGTTTTGGGGGTGAGGGGCGCCCTGGGAGGTGCAAAACTCTGGCTCTTCCCACCAGGCCCGGACGTGCGTGGTCAGCCGTGCCTTCTCTACTGACCGTGGGAGACGTGACTTCCTCTCCCCGCCGTTCCTTTCCAAGCGCCGGAATTTCGAGCCCCCCACCCCACCCCCGCCGCGCTCAGTGGGGAAAAGGCGCTGGTGTCAGCGGGGACGGGGCGTGCGGGCTGCATTCCTGACCCCCTCCCCAAGTCAAAAGCTGGGGAAGAGGGTCCTGGTACGCTCAGTCCAGCAGGGCTAGGCGGAAACCCGGGACCCCTCAAACATCCCCGCCTCCGGAACGCCTCCCGGAGAGCACCCCAAGACCAGGCTGGTCTCCCGGGGAGACATCTCGGGCTTTCGCGCTCCTTCCCGCTCAAGGCTTGGTCGTTGCAGATGTGTTTGTGGGATTCTTTAACGTCCCTCATCCCACTCCGCACAACTTAGTGCCCTGGTGGCAGGGACCAGATTTGTCTTGTTCAGTCTCCAGCGGGTGCCTCTCTCCCCACTGCCCAGTCTCTACCCTCAGGGTCTTCAGAGTATTTGCCTGAATCAAAGCAGGAACCTTGGAACAGAAAGAGGGGATACATGGAAGGAAGGTCTCCCCCTCTCCCTCATTCATTCATTCATTCATTCAACAAACAGTCCTCTGCTGTCCTACATGGAGTTCCCAGGCTGGTGGAGAGACCCCAACACTCTGAGCCTGGGGTAGGGACAGAGTTGGGACAGAGGAAGAACTGAGTGAGGCTGCGAGGTGGACCACTTTCATTTCACAAGGCTAAGCATTTATTCAACAAACTTTTACCAAAGTTCTCCCCCTCCATTCCCACCAACTTCCCTATACCTTGCCTGAAAATTGAGGCTGGCATAGAAAACCTGCCTGCCAGGAAAAACCCAGGGCACGATGGCTCAGAGAACAGGCAAGAAAAACAGAGCTGACTCAGCAGGGCTCCGAGCCAGCTCAGCCTCTGGAATCCGAAACTGTGCGTCCCATACATTTGGCTGGGCCAGATGCCAGGATAGCAGATCCCGGCAGCAGTGACAGGCAGGTGGGAAGGGCAGAGAGGAAAACCTTGGCAAGGAATAGATCCAGACAGCCACCATCTGCCCTGGCAGCCGGCCTGTCCAGCCCCCAGCCCCTGGCCTCCTTCTGAGTGGGGGACATAGCTATCCAAGAGTGAGCTCTCCTCCTCCCTGGCTTCTTGCACTGAGAGAAATGATCAATTACTTTCCCAACCTGAGGGCCTTCTTCTGATCCACTTTTAAGGGGCTTCTACCTCTGTGCTGTGTTTCAGAGGGCACAAAGTACACCCAAGCCTCTTAGAGGCACCTGCAGTGAGCAGGCTACAAAAGAATTTGTCCAGGGACCCAGAGCTGGCCCTGGATTATATCTTAAAAAACTGCTCTGTGGAATATACCTTTGACCCAACAATAACATATCACCGTGATCAATTGTTTCTTTGGTACCTGCTGTGTGCTGGTTACTATGCTGGGTCCATAATGGTGGGCAAGATGCCCCCTCCACCCAATGTAGACGACTCTGGGCAAAGTAAATGGCATTAGAAAGGTGACATGCGGGCTGGAGTCTCTCATCAGAAAGCGAAGCAGTAAAATTGACTTTTTTTTTTTGCCTGTCTGTGGGCAGCTGAAGGAAATCCCTGCCTTTGGGAGATTTCAGTCTGGAGCAGGACACAGTCTCATGAACAGTGTCTTTCCATCTGTATCTCTAGGACCTAGATTACTGGGGGGCCCTCAGTCCCTCTCTACTAGTCTTCAATCATTGGGGCTTCTGGTGGGTTGTATGGGAGGAGCTGATCTGTCAGTGGAGGGCTTCCCTGGTGGCGCAGTGGTTGAGAGTCCGCCTGCCGATGCAGGGGACACGGGTTCGTGCCCCGGTCCGGGAAGATCCCACATGCCACGGAGCGGCTAGGCCCGTGAGCCATGGCCGCTGAGCCTGCGCATCCGGAGCCTGTGCTCTGCAACGGGAGAGGCCACAACAGTGAGAGGTCCGCGTACCACAAAAAAAAAAAAAAAAAAAAAAAAAAAGGAGCAGCAGGGACTTCCCTGGTGGTGCAGTGGTTAAGACTCCGTGCTCCCAATGCAGGGGGCCCGGGTTTGATCCCTGGTCCCGGAACTAGATCCCACATGCATGCCGCAACTAGGAGTTTGCATGCCATAACTAAGGAGCCGCGTGCCACAACTAAGATCTGACACAACCAAATATATAAATAAATAAATAATGAAGTGTACAACTCAAGTAAAAAAAAAAAAAAAGAGCAGCAAACACCTACTGTGCACTTGTTATATGCCAGGAATTGTTCTAAAGTGATTATATATTCCTTTAATCCCAATAACAACTCCAAATGAAGCAGGTACTGCTATTCTATCTTATAAATGAGGATGCAATGAAAGACAGGTTAAGTACTTGTCCAAGTTCTCACAGTTATCTAGACAGAGCTAGGATTTGAAACCAGGCTGCCTGACTCACAGCTCTGCTCTTAGCAGCCATGCTACCTTTATTCATAATAGCGCAGTGATACTTGCCTCCTGATATTTACACCCTTGTGTAGTTCCTCTCCATCATATAACCAAGAGGATATTGTTGAAATGACAATGTGTGTGACTTCTGAGGTTAGGTCATAAAAAACATGTGACTTCTGCCTTGTTCTTGATTAGCTCACTTGCTCTGGGAGAAGCCAGACACCATACTGTGAGGACACTCAAGCAGCCCTTTGGAGAGATCCACAAGGTGAGGAACTGAGGCCTCCACCCAACAACCAGCATCAGCTTGTCTGCCATGCAAGGGAGCTATCTTGGAAGCACATCCTCCAGCCCCAGTTAAGCTTTCAGATGATGTAGCCTCACTTGGCATCTGTTAGCAACCTCATGAGACCCCAAGCCAGAACCACCCAGCTAAGCTGCTCCCAAACTCCTGACCCACAGAAACTATGAAATAATAAATGTGTCTTGTTGTTTTAAGCCACTCATTATGCAGCTAATACAGTAGCCAACACTTAAGTAGTGCCCACCCTGCACTTGGCATTATTTTATGTATTTTACATATATTCATTCACTTAATATATCCTGTAAGGTCTCTATTTTAAAGAAGGGGAAACAGAGGTGCAGAGAGATCACATAGTCTGAGAGAGGAGGTGTGGGGGGAATACAGTTTCCTGGGAAGACTAGGATTATTATTGAGCTTAAACCTGCTCCAACTGTGCTTTATTTTGAGTTCTGCCAGTGGCGGACATGGAGAGCAGCTAATGCTGCTCCCATGAGTTGCAATCCTGTCTCCTGCTCACATTTGCACAGAAGCCAAGCCCCCACTGCCAGCTCTGCTCTCCCACCCACCCCATCCCTCACCCCTTTTTTTTTCTTTGGCTGAGCTGGGTCTTAGTTGCTGCACATGGGATATTTTTAGTTGCAGCATGCAGACTTCTTAGTTGCGGCATGCATGCAGGCTCTAGTTCCTCGACCAGGGATTGAACCCAGGCCCCCTGCATTGGGAGCATGGAGTCTTACCCACTGGACCACCAGGGAAGTCCCCCTCACCCATGTTTTAGGCACAGATCCTATGCTGGACCCCACAGGCCAAACTCCACCTGAACGTATGCTTGGTTTGGTCTGCCCAGAATTTTGAATATCAGATTTCTAATGAAAATCTAGAATTTCTGCTTCTCTTGCAAAATTGGAACGTCCAACAGGAGTGGTCTGCAGTCCTGCTTGTTTGCAACGGTCCAAAGCTGAAGGGGAGCTGTCCCCTTTGGCCAAGGGAAGCCTTCCCGCCCCATCACTGCTGTGCGACACAGGCCCTTCCATGCTCTGTTTTTTTGCAGATCCTTTAAGCCTCTGATCATTGCCTTTGGGCTGGTGTTTTTCTGTTGCCAGTGCCAGCCTCAGACCAGGGCAAGAGGGACCTCTATTATGGCACTGCACTTTGGAGGGTGAATGCCTCCACCAGGCAAGGAGTTGTGGGAGCAATGGGTATATTTACTGGAGCCCATAGACTTTCTTTTAGACCACTGAGTTTCCATTTGGGCTGGTGAAAAATTTCTGGAACTAGGTAGGAGTTTTACAACATTGTATGTGTACTTAATGCCACTGAACTGTATACATTAAAATGGTTAAAATTTTTCTATTACGTATGTTTTACCACAATTTAAAAACTCTAATCTAGGGCCTCCCTGGTGGCGCAGTGGTTGAGAGTCCGCCTGCCGATGCAGGGGACACGGGTTCGTGCCCCAGTTCCGGAAGATCCCACATGCCGTGGAGTGGCTGGGCCCGTGAGCCATGGCCGCTGAGCCTGCGTGTCCGGAGCCTGTGCTCCGCAACGGGAGAGGCCACAACAGTGAGAGGCCCGTGTACCACACACACAAAAAAAGGGAGGATAGAACATATTTTATTATTTAACATCATTAGTGTATCAGTTTTCTTTTGCTGTGTAACAAACATTCCCCAAACTTAGTGGCTCAAAACCACATCCAGTGGACTCTGCTGAGCAGTTCTTTTCCCTGGTGATCCTCCCTCACAAAGGAAGAGAGGCATATATATATTACACACAAATATATATATATATATATTCCATATATATTTCTCTCTTCTCTGTCTATGTCTCTCTCTCTCTATATCTATATATATATATGTATGCAAGATTTAATTATAAGTTAGTACCTAGTTTGTTCAGTGTATAATATTCCCAGGATTTGTAACACTTACATGAACAAGCAGAAAAAATATTTTCTACTTATTGTTTGTAAAGATGAGTTGCTATTTTTCTGATGCCCGTTCTGATACAACTACTTTTCATGTCAAATATTTACTGTGCCCAAATGTATTCAATTAAAATCATTACTCTTTGAAATAAATAAAACAGAGATGATTCTTGTACAAAAGAGAGAGGAGGAGAGAGAGAGAGAGAGAGAGAGAAACATTTATATACAGAGAGACACATGTGTATACATATAATATGCACACACGCACCTATTATACACATGCACATATATAATGCACACATATATATGTATATATAAAATACACATAGGAAAAAAGATAATCACACACACTTTTTTTTTTCTGAATGATTTGAGGGTATGCTGCAGACATGATTAGTGCTTTTACTAAGAACAAGGACTTTCGCTTATGTAACTGCAGCACAGAGAGCAACTTGAGGAAGTTTGACCCTGACATAATGCTGTTATCTAATCTTCAGTCCAGATTCCAGTTTCATCATGTCCTTTACAGCTTTTTTTCCCCACTCTGGGGTCCCATCCAGGATCACATGGTGCATTTCCTTGTTGTGTCTCCTTAATCCCCCATAATCTGGACCAGTTCCTCAATCCTTCTTTGTCCTTCGCGACATTGACTTTTTTAAAATTAATTTTTATTGGAGTATAGTTGATTTACAATGTTGTGTTAGTTTCAGGTGTACAGCAAAGTGAATCAGTTATACATATACGTATATCCACTCTTTTTTAGATTCTTTTCCCATATAGGTCATTACAGAGTATTGAGTAGAGTTCCCCGTGCTATACAGTAGGTTCTTACTAGCTATCTATTTTATATATAAGTAGTGTGTATATGTCAATCCCAATCTCCCAGTTTATCCCTCCCCCATTCCCCCTTGGTAACCATAAGTTTGTTTTCCACATCTGTGACTCTATTTCTGTTTTGTAAATAAGTTCATTTGTACCTTTTTTTCTTTTTTATGGCCACACCTTGCGACATGCATTACTTCCCAGACCAGGAATTGAACCCATGGCCCTTGCAGTGGAAGGTGGAGTCTTAACACAGAACCACTAGGAAAGCCCTGTACCATTTTTTTTGACATTGACTTTTTTGAAATGCACACACTAGTTATTGGTGGAATGTTCCTCACTTTGCATTTGTCTGATGCTTCCTCCCGATTACTATGCATTTTTCGGCAGTGATATTGTGACCTTCGGGCGTAGTACCCGGGGGCAAGTCTGTTTGCCCGTATTAGCACCGTTAATTGTGATTTTAAAAAACTTATTCTTGGGACTTCCCTGGTGGTTCAGTGGTTAAGAATCCTCCTGCCAATGCAGGGGACACGGGTTCGATCCCTGGTCCGGGAAGATCCCACATGCCACAGAGCAACTAAGCCCGAGCGCCACAACAACTGAGCCCACGTGCTGCAACTACTGAAGCCCGCAGGCCTAGAGCCCGTGTTCTGCCACAAGAGAAGCCACCGCAGTGAGAAGCCCTTGCACCACAACGAAGAGTAGCCCCCACTTGCCACAACTAGAGAAAGCCCGCGCAGCAACGAACACCCAACGCAGGAAAAAAATATTCTTTCATTGAGACATCATTGACATATAACATTATATTAGTTTCAGATGTACAACATAATGATTCTATATTTATATACATTGCCAAATGATCACCACAATAAGTCTAGTTAACATTCATCATCATACAGAGTTACAAAATTTCTTTTCTTTGGAATTTCCTGGTGATCCAGTGGTTAGGACTCTGTGCTTTCACTGCTGAGGGCCTGGGCTTAATCCCTGGTCACAGAACTAAGATCCCGCAAGCTACACGGAGCGGCCAAAAATTAAAAATTATTTTCTTATCATGAGAGCTTTTAAGATTTACCCTTAGCCACTTTTGAATGTACAATAGTATTATGAACTATAGTTGCCATGCTGTATGTTACAACCCCAGGACTTCCTTATTTTATAACTGGAAGTTTGTATCTTTTGACCTAATTTTGATTATTTTAAGCACTTTTATTTTAAAAATTTATTTCGTTGAAGTATAGTTAATTTACAATGTTGTGTTAATTTCTGCTGTACAGCAAAGTGATTCAGTTATACGTATATATACATTTTTTTTCATATTCTTTTCCATTATGGTTTATCACAGGATATTGAACATAGTTCCTTGTGCTATACAGTAGGACCTTGTTTTTTATCCTTCCTATATATAATAGTTTGCATCTGCTAATCCCAAACTCCCAGTTCTTCCCTGTCCCACCCCTCCTCCCCCTTGGCAACCACAAGTCCATTCTCTATGTCTGTTTAACCACTTAACTTTAATATTGGATGATCAGTGCTGTAATGGGGAAGCACAGGGGCCTAGAAGAGGTCAGAGGAGGGACCTATCCCAGCAGGTAAGGCTTTTTGGGCAGGGGCCCTGGGGCCGAGGAACAGTAAGATTATCCAAACGAAAAGGATATGGAATGGGTGACCCAGGTTGGGGAAGAGCATGAATAATGCACTGTAGCGTGGGATATGTGACTGATTCTTCCCAGACGAGCCCAGGGGGACATTGTATGTGGACATCCCAAAACAAGGCTGCTGGACCCCCCAGGAGTGGCCCCCGCCACCCCTGGCAACTGCCCATGCCCTTTCCTGTCAGCCTTTAGTCACATCAGGTCATCAGGAAAGGTCAGTTTTAGGGCAGGAGCCTCAGAGACTCAGAGCAGAAAGAATGACTCAGATTCTGGGCTGGGGCTCCAGAAAGGAATGGAGTGGCCTCTGCCCAAGATACTCTCTCCATTGCCACCCGTCTCCCAGCCCTCCCAGCCTGGGAGCTTGCGTGTGTGTGAACCTGCCGCCTTTGGACACCAGGGCAAACAGCCCTGAACTCACTAAGGTAAGAATAATAATTATAACAGTGCACATTAATTTAGCACTCACCTTTATCCCATTAGGCACGTGCATAGTCCATCTTTTGTCACCCTTTAATCGGCCCTGAAAACGAAAGCATTCCTTTCATTTTTGGACTGACAGGAAAACTGTGAGGTTCTGAGATGTTCACACACTTGGCCAAAGACAGACAGCTTAGAAAGGCCAAGATTTCAACCTAGTTCTCTCTAGTTCCAAACAATGAATCTTTTTTTTTTTTTAATCCTGTCTGTTTTTGTAAGTTACAATTTTGAATGGGGAAGGCATTTGCATTGTTCCAAACCCCAGAAGTCTAAAAATCATAGCTGGAGGACTTCCCTGGTGGTCCAGTGGCTAAGACTCCCCATGCAGGGGGCCTGGGCTCACTCCCTGGTCAGGGAACTAGATCCCACATGCCTCAACTAAGAGTTTGTATGCTGCAACTAAAGATCCTGCATGTGGCAACGAAGACCTGGCTCAGCCAAACAAACAAATAAATATTTTTTTAAAAAAGAGAATATTAATTTAAAAAATAAATAAAAACCATAGCTGGAGAAGTCTCCCTTTCCCTAATTGTGTGTCCACCTAAAACTTTGTTTGAGAATGTTTATCCAGGTTTATTCATAATCACTTTGGAAGTTTTTTTTTTTTTTTTTTTTTTTTTTGTGGCATGCGGGCCTTCTTCTGTTGTGGCCTCTCCCGTTGCGGAGCACAGGCTCCGGACGCGCAGGCTCAGCGGCCATGGCTCACGGGCCCAGCCGCTCCGCGGCATGTGGGATCCTCCCATACCGGGGCGCGAACCCGGTTCCCCTGCATCGGCAAGCGGACGCGCAACCTCTGCGCCACCAGGGAAGCCCCGGAAGTTTTTTTTTTTGTATGTCTAAACATTTTCCTTTTCAAAATTGTTATGGACTGAATGTTTGTGTTCCCCTAAAATTCATTATGTTGAAACCCTAACCCCCAGGTGTGATGGTCTTTGGAGGTGGAGCCTTTGGGAGATGATTAGGTCATGAGGACGGGACTCCCATGATGGGATTGGTGCCCTTAGAAAAAGAGACAGAAGAGAGCTTTCTCTCTCTCTCCACCATATGAGAATACAGCGAGAAGGTGGCCATCTGCAAGCCAGGAAGAGAGTTCTCCCCAGGAACTGAATATACCAGCACCTTGATCATGGACTTCCCAGCCTCCGGAACTGTGAGAAATAAATTTCTGTTGTTTAAGCCACCCAGCCTGTGGCATTTTTGTTATAGCAGCCCAAGAGGACTAAGACAAAAATGGTGGGGAAAACATCTTGACATACCATGTGTATGTGTATGGGTACTTGACATACCATAATCTGCACATACTTCAGGTGCACGATCTAATCAACTCTGACCTATGTAAACACCTGTGAATCCATCACCATAATCAAGGTAATGGAAATCTTATCACACCCAAAAGCTTCCTTGTGCCTCTTAAGAACCTCTCCCACTGGCTCCTCCCACCCTTCCCAGGTAACCATGACCTGCTTTCCGTCACTATAGATAAGTTTGCATTTCCTAGAATTTTATATAAATGGAATCACATAGAGCACATAGAATGACTCCTTTTTTGCCTGCTTTTTTTTTTTACTTAACACAATTATTTTGAGATTCATCCCTGTTGGAGTGTGTATCAATAGTATATTTATTTTTAATGTTGATATGGATAAACCACAGTTTCTGTATCCATTCATCTGTTGAAGGACATTTGGATTGTTCCAGTCTTTGTTTATTAAAAATAAAGCTGTTGGGCTTCCCTGGTGGTGCAGTGGTTGAGAGTCCGCCTGCGGATGCAGGGGACACGGGTTCGTGCCCCGGTCTGGGAGGATCCCACATGCCGCGGAGCGGCTAGGCCCGTGAGCCATGGCCGCTGGGCCTGCGCGTCCGGAGCCTGTGCTCCGCAACGGGAGAGGCCACAACAGTGAGAGGCCCGCGTACCGCAAAAAAAAAATAAATAAAAAAAATAAAAATAAAGCTGTTATGGACATTCACATACAAGTTTTTTTTTTAATTTTTTAAAATTGAAGTATAGTTGATTCACAATGTTGTGTTAATTTCTGCTGTACCGCAAAGTGATTCTGTTATACGTATATATACATTCTTTTTTATGTTCTTTTCCATTGTGGTTTATCATAGAATATTGAATATAGTTCCCTGTGCTATGCAATAGGACCTTGTTGCTTATCCATCCTATATATAATAGTTTGCATCTGTTCATC
The DNA here is from genome assembly GCF_002837175.3 of Physeter macrocephalus. Classification (NCBI taxonomy): domain Eukaryota; kingdom Metazoa; phylum Chordata; class Mammalia; order Artiodactyla; family Physeteridae; genus Physeter; species Physeter macrocephalus. The sequence continues at coordinate 74,296 of NW_021145642.1, forward strand.
CCAAACTCCCAATCCCTCCCTCCCCTATCCCCCCTCCCTCTTGGCAACCACAAGTCTGTTCTCTATGTCTGTGAGTCTGTTTCTGTTTCATAGATGAGTTTATTTGTGCCATATTTTAGATTTCACATGTAAGTGATATCATATGGTATTTGCCTTTCTCTTTCTGACTTACTTCACTTTGTATGATAATCTCTAGTTGCATCCAATGTCACATACAAGTTTTTGATGGGAGAGTGCTTTCATTTCTCTTGGAGAAAAGTTTTAAAAATAAATTTATTTATTTATTTATTTTTGCCTGCATTGGGTTTTCGTTGCTATGCGCGGGCTTTCTCTAGTTGCGGCGAGCAGGGGCTACTCTTCGTTGCGGTGCACGGGCTTCTCATTTTGGTGGCTTCTCTTGTTGCAGAGCATGGGTTCTAGGTGCGCAGGCTTCAGTAGTTGTGGCATGCAGGCTCAGTAGTTGTGGCACACAGGCTTAGTTGCTCCGTGGCACATGGGATTGTCCCCGACCAGGGCTCGAACCCGTGTCCCCTACATTAGCCGGCGGATTCTTAACCACTGCTCCACCAGGCAAGTCAGGAAAATTTTTTTAATTAAAATTTTTAATTTCAATCTCCCTAACACTCTTGTCCCCTATCTGTCCAGTTCCCCTCATTCATACCCAAAATCACTGTCAATAGTTTCCCCTCTGTCATTCTTGCATTT